>NC_091282.1:759217732-759517732 GCF_032444005.1 Ranitomeya imitator
GAGAGGTGGGAGGAGAGTTCAGCATGGACGTGCTGCTCCAGGAGTTTGGAAGCAAATGGGAGCAGCGATATTGGGCGATAGCTGGACATAGCAGTTGGATCGAGGGTTGGCTTTTTAAGGATAGGCGTGATTGTGGCATGTTTGAACGCAGAGGGGAAGGTGCCAGAAGTTAGTGATAGGTTGAAGAGGTGGGTTAGGGATGGGATAAGTGTGGTGGTGAGGTTGGGGAGGAGGTGGGATGGGATGGGGTCGAGCGCACAGGTGGTGAGGTGGGATTTGGAGAGGAGACAATTAAGTCCCCCTTCAGTGATGTTGGATAGGGAGGTTATGGGGTTTGGGCATTGGTCTGGTATACAAAGGGGTTGTGGTGGTTGAACAATAAAGTCTTGCCTTGTCTGGTCGATCTTATTTTTAAAGTGTGTGGCAAAGTCCTCAGCAGAGATGAGAGAGGTTGGAGGGGGCAGTGGGGGGCGGAGGAGGGAGTTAAATGTTTTGAATAACTGTTTGGGGTTGTGGGATAGGGAAGATACGAGGGTTGTGAAGTAGGCCTGTTTAGCAGAGGTGAGTGCAGATTTAAAAGCGAGTGTTGCTTGTTTGAATACAGTGAAGTCGTCTTGCGAGTGTGTTCTCTTCCAACGCTGCTCCGCAACCCTGGACACTTGCCTTAGCTTTTTGGTGGTGTTATTATGCCAAGGTTGTCTATTGATACGTCGCGCTCTGCCATGGACGAGAGGGGCAACCGTGTCAACTGCCATGGGAATGTACAACAATAACACTAGGGTTAAACCACCAAGGTGAATGTCTACTTTTTTCTCTACATTTCAGTTCACTTGTTGTGTATGTCCTATTCTAATGTATAATGTATAATGTTCTTCTGTCAACTCCACTGTCATGTCAACTATGTAATTCCTTTATGATTTTTATGATTTAAGTCGTGCTGCTGTGATACCATAATTTCCCACGGGATCAATAAAGTGTATCGTATCGTATCGTATCGTAATAGCTGATGCGAGAGTGGCATTGTAGAAAGCAGCGGCACTGTCTGTGTCGTGGAGTGAGGATATGGATGCCAGTGGTAGGATGGAGTCAGAGAGTGTGTGGGTGTCTAGGTGTGCAAGGTTTCTGCGTGGGTGCGCATGTTGCTGGATATGGATGATTGGTGAGGAGGACAGGGATGAGAAGGTGAGCAGACGGTGGTAGGATAGAGGGAGAGGGGAGGTGGTGAAGTTAGATAGAGAGCAGAGACATAAGAAATAAATGTGGGTAGTTCAGGTATATAAGTCACTGTTCATTGACATTAGTACACCTGCAATCAGTCATTGTTGTCTACCACCCTTAAGAAATTATTATACCTGGTTGTGTTTTACCCAAAGTATTGTTCCTGGTTGGCTTTTACCCAAAGTATTGTACCTGTTTTACCCAAAGTATTGTACCTGGTTGCGTTTTACCCAAAGTATTGTACCTGGTTGGGTTTTACCAAAAGTATTGTACCTGTTTTACCCAAAGTTTTGTACCTGGTTGGGTTTTACCCACATTATTGTACCTGTTTGGGTTTTACCCAAAGTATTGTACCTGTTTTACCCAAAGTATTGTACCTTGTTTTACCCAAAGTATTTTACCTTATAATTATATACATCTGGCTCTCTTAATTGTATGACCAATAGGAGCACAGACCACTCCCCTCTGATTCACACCTGAATGCACTTTGTTGCACATATATTACATAGCTTAAGTCTGCCAAGATGTCAGTCTGCCCAGTGTATCACATAAGCAGGGCCGGATTGGGACTAAAATTCAGCCCTGGCATTTGAAGTTACACAGGCCCACTTGTCACATGGTGACTGTATAATATCTTTGTACACTTGTAGGCAGGGCCGCTTTTAGGCAAAGTGGGGCCCTAGGCAAAGTTTAAAATGGGGCCCCAAATGCTAACATATTGCACATCACACAAAAGCATTTCGGTTGTATTTACATGCGCTGAGTTCAGGCCGCTAAATGAGTTTGATCGACAATACTGAAGTTGTTCAAGGCTTGATTCCCGGCCTCTTTCCACCGTCTAAGAAAGAATGATGGGACAGAACAATCACTATTAGATGACTAACAGATCACCATACAGTATCATGTTATCAGCAGCACATCTACAGTTTACACTGGCGATGTGCTGCTGAGAACAAGGATTTTTATTCCAGCAAAAACAATCTGAATATGCAGCATTTTACTTGTTTAGTAAAATACACCCCATAGTCCTCCATATATTATAATGTACACCACAGTCCTCCATATAGTATAATACACTCCCTATAGTCCTCCATATATTAAAATACACTGCTCAATCCTACACATAGTATAAAACACTCCTCATAGTCCTCCATATAGCATAATACACTCCTCATAGTGCTCCATACAGTATAATGCACAGCCTCCATTCATCTAGTACAATTCACTTCCCACAGAAAACTGCACCCATAGTTCTTCATATAGTATAATGTATTCCCCATAGTCCTCGATACAGTATAATGCAGCCCACATACAGTATAATGCAGCCACCAACCTACAGAGTATAATGCAGCCACCCCAGAGTATAATGCAGCCACCTCAAAATATAATGCAGCCACCCCAGAGTAGAATGTAACCCCCATAGAATATAATGCAGCCCCCCTCATAGTTTAATGCAGCCCCCTCATAGAGTATGATGCAATCACCCCTCATAGAATATAAATATAATACAGCCCCCCATAGAATATAATGTAGCCCCGAATAGAATAAAATACAACCCACCTCCCCATAGAATATAATGAAGCCCCATCAAAGAGTATGATGCAATCATCCCTCATAAAATCTAAAACAGCCCCCCATAGAATATAATGCAGCCCCCCCATAGTATATAAGACAGCCCCCCATAGAATATAATATGCCCCCTCATAGTATATAACACAGCCTCCCCCATAGAATATAATATACCCCCACAATAGTATATAACACAGCCACATAGTATATAACACGGCCTCCCCCATAGAATATAATATAGTATATATCAAAACCCGCATAGTATATAGCACAACCCGCATAGTATATAGCACAGCCTGCATAACATAGCACAGCCCGCATAGTACTATACAGCACAGCCTGCGTAGTATACAGCACAGCCCGCGTAGTAGTATACAGCACAGCCGGCCTAGTAGTATACTGCATAGCCCGCCTAGTAGTATACAGCACAGCCCGCGTAGTAGTATACAGCACAGCCCGTGCAGTAGTATACAGCACAGCCCACACAGTAGTAAACAGCACAGCCCACACAGTAGTATACAGCACAGCCCACACAGTATACAGCACAGCCCACACAATAGTATATACAGCACAGCCCACACAGTAGTATATACAGCACAGCCCACACAGTAGTATATACAGCACAGCCCGCATAGTAGTATACAGCACAGCCCGCATAGTAGTATACAGCACTGCCCACACAGTAGTAAACAGCACAGCCCACACAGTAGTATACAGCACAGCCCACACAGTATACAGCACAGCCCATACAGTAGTATATACAGCACAGCCCACACAGTAGTATATACAGCACAGCCCACACAGTAGTATATACAGCACAGCCCACACAGTAGTATATACAGCGCAGCGCACACAGTAGTATATACAGCACTGCCCACACAGTAGTATATACAGCACAGCCCACACAGTAGTATGTACAGCACAGCCCACACAGTAGTATGTACAGCACTGCCCACACAGTAGTACATACAGCACAGCCCACACAGTAGTGTATACAGCACAGCCCAAACAGTAGTATATACAGCACAGCCCACACAGTAGTATATACAGCACTGCCCACACAGTAGTATATACAGCACAGCCCACACAGTAGTATGTACAGCACAGCCCACACAGTAGTATATACAGCACTGCCCACACAGTAGTATAAGGTAAGGCTGGGTTCACATTGCGTTGAACCCGTCCGCTAGACGGACTACGTTACACCGTGGCATAACGCGGTGTAACGCAGTCCGTTAACGCCGCCATTGAATCCAATGTCTGACGCATCGCTAGCGCACGCCCACAATGGGCGTGCGCTAGCGATGTGCCGTCATTAAGTGACGGACCCTGAGACGCGGGCTGCAGCGTTTCCGAGTCCATCACCGCTAGCGAAGATAGAGCTAGCAGATGCTCTATCTGCGCTAGCACGCTGCCATACCGGCACTTGCGTTAACAGCGGCTCATTAACGTATGTATTGAATGGGCTGCTGTTAACGCAATGTGAACCTAGCCTAACTGAGGCAGTGACAGACTAGCATAGACCACATCTCATCTCTCCTACCCCCCCTGTTAATGGCCCCACAGTCCAGTAAAAAACAAACAAACAAAAAAACACTCTCCTCACCTCTCCTCTTGCCCGCGCTGCTCCCTGCTCCTGTCTCGGCGGCTGCAGTCTGCCCGGGACACAGCAGGTGCGTGATGATATGACGTCATCGCGCACCCGCAGTGTCAGAGGCAGAGCGAGGAATGATGGGAGAGGGAGCATCAGCAGACGCTCTCTCCTCCATCATTGCATTGAACTGTACCGGCGTCATAGACGCTGGTATAGTTGAATGCGGTGGCACTGGCGGGGGGAGGGGGGGAGAGTGTAGCGGCCCACTACTGGCACCGACCCTCCTGGCATTTGCCAGAAGTGCCCGTTGAGAAAAAAAACAATGAATTACAAAAAAGACCTAAAAAATATTCTTTAATGACAATAATTAAAATATAGGACTAGAAACCACACATAGCAAACAACCAATGGCAGGGAACCCAAAAATAGGATCAGATAGTCGTTGAATACAGATAATCACTAATAAGGAAAGGGCTAGGGAAGATAGAAATATTTTTGATGGTGCCAAAGCATCTAAGTTTTTGGTAACCTCACCACTATCAATGTATATGCCATCATGTGTATGTAACTATTGGAACATCATAATAATGGTTCTATTCTGGCGATGATGCCAGATGACGTCAGGAGATAGCTTGTCTATGCGCTCGACTACTGCCTGGAAAAAAGAGTGATTTGGCGATTTACTTGCATCTGAATGCATCCTATCCAAACGCATGTGCAACTCAAGAATACTGTTGTTTAGGAGGTTAAATCCTGCAGTCATCTGCTCCGACAACAGTTTGAGCAAGTTCTGGAAGGATGCATTTAGATGCAAGAACTCAGGTGCACAGCTCTTTTCCTGACCCCTCTTGCGCTGTCGCCCAGAACCCACAGGTGTTCTAGAGGTGGCAGCAGTGTCAGAGGGGTGGGGTAAAGGAAAAGCTACATCCTCACCAGCAGCTTCATGTAACAGAGTCTGCCATGATGCTCCAGCGCTGGTGGATGGGACCGAGGGACCAGATGTGAGGGAAGGCTGGGAAAGTGCAGATGGGTCGGGTCTGTCGAAATGGCCCACGGTGGCGGACTCCTGTGGGATCTCTTCAGAAGGGTTCAACTCTGCAGGCTCCCGAGTGCTGCAGACGGTCCTGTGGAACAAGGAAAAACAATGTAATTAATATATTGTTACTGCTTGGCCCAAGCTGAAACAAAAAAAGGTTACACATGTAAACATTTTTACTCAGTAAATGGGGTGGGGAATATTTACCTTCTGCCTACCATAGTCAACTGGAGAAATGACAGGGCTCTTGCATATTTGTATTTGCTCCTGCATCCTCCCAATCCACCTGGGGACTGCATCTCCTTGTTGAACTCCTTCTTGAAGCGATCCCTGAGTGACCGCCACCACTTGATAACTCTTTCCCTTGTAAAGTGAAAGTACAAATTGGTTAGTATACAACACATTATATCTAGCAACATAACTTACTGAACTGTACCACTGCTTGAAGAAGTTGTCTTCCAGAAACTGGCAGTAGCTTTGGGAGTTGAGCTTCACTCCATCCTCAACCCGAAAAGGTCCCACAAGTTTATCTTTGATGATACCAGCCCATACCAGTACCCCACCTCCACCTTTCTGGCGTCTGAGTCGGAGTGGAGCTCTCTGCCCTTTACTGATCCAGCCTCTGGCCCATCCATCTGGCCCATCAAGAGTCACTCTCATTTCATCAGTCCATAAAACCTTTGAAAAGTCACTCTTAAGATATTTCTTGGCCCAGTCTTGACGTTTTATCTTATGTTTCTTGTTCAAAGGTGGTTGTTTTTCAGCCTTCCTTACCTTGGCCATGTCCCTGAGTATTTGCACACATTGTGCTTTTTGTTACTCCAGTAACGTTGCAGCTCTGAAATATGGCAAAACTGGTGGCAAATGGCATCTTGGCAGCTTCACGCTTGATTTTCCTGAATTCATGGGCAGTTATTTTTGCCCAACACGCTTCTTGTGACCCTGTTGGCTATTTGCCATGAAACGCTTGATTGTTCGGTGATTAGGCTTCAAAAGTTTTACAATTTCAAGACTGCTGCATCCCTCGGCAAGACATCTCACAATTTTGGACTTTTCAGAGCCCGTCAAATCTCTATTCTGACCCATTTTGCCAAAGGAAAGGAAGTTGCCTAATAATTAAGCACACCTTATATAGGGTTTTAATGTCATTAGACAACACCCCTCCTCATTACAGAGATGCACATCACCTGATTTACTTAATTGGCAGTTGGCTCTCATGCCTGAACAGCTTGGAGTAGGACAACATGTATAAAAAGTATCATGTGATCAAAATACAACTTGCCTAATAATTCTGCACACAGTGTACAGCAGGGGTGTCAAACTGCATTCCTCGAGGGCCGCAAACAGGTCATGTTTTCAGGATTTCCTTGTATTGAACAGGTGATAATTTAATCACCTGCACAGAATGATTCCATCATCTTGTGTAATGCAAAGGAAATCTTGAAAACACGCATGGTCTGAGGTCCTCGAGGAATGCAGTTTGACACCCCTGGTGTACAGTATGACTGATTTTCTATATGGCATTAACTGTGTAAGAATAGTTTTCACTTTAGTATTTCGCTAGTCCTAATTAATTTCTAAGCAGTCCTAATAAATTTCTACGTTTTTAAAAGGTTTTCTAATTGTTTTTACTATCACAACTTTTCTTGCATTCAGGTATATCATCATGAAAAGTAACAGTATATTGCTATGTGGTTTTCAGTGTTTTTTTATTTTTATTTGTGATATCACTCTGTGTTGTCTTTACAAGGGTTAACAGGGCAGGGAGTTTTCACCTGACTGTTTAATGATATTAACTATTGCACCTGTCACTTCTTTGTTGATCTGTAGATAACTATCATGATGAGGAAACATATTCATACCATGAGTAAGACTTAATAGGTCGAAACACATCGGTAGTTTGCCAGAGACCCTACAACCTGTACAACCCCAAGACCATGTTTTCACAAAAGTTCTAAATAAAAGTTAAGTTTTATTTATATGAATTTCTACGCTGGAGACAACGCTTTTTTTCTCTATACACAGTATATAATGCCCCCATAAAAAGTATGCAGCGGCTTACCTAGATGACATTGTCATATTCAACCAGGACTGGAGAAGTCATCTTAGAAAAGTTCAACCAATACTTGATGCTCTAAGGAGGGCAGGCTTGACCATTAACCCAAAGAAATGTACAATGAAGATGGAGGAAGCCAAGTATCTGGGCTACGTAGGCAGAGGTGAACTAAAACCACAAATAAAGTGGAGGCGATTAAGAGCTGGCCACAGCCTCTTTCTCAAAGCAGGTCAGGGCATTTCTGGGTATCATAGGCTACTACCGAAGATTAGTCCCTAACGTTGCCTTGATAGCTGCCCCACTGACTGATCTTCTCAGAGGGATGAAGTCGGCTATGGCTAAGTGGTCCCCGATATCTGAGGCGGCCTACTAGAAACGGAAACAGACGCTCTGCAAACAGCCAGTGTTGGTGGCGACCAACTTCTCCAAAGAGTTTGTGGTCCCGGACGGATGCATCGGATGTCGGTCTGGGAGGAGTCTTGTCCCTGGAGATTAATGGAGAGGATCACCCTGTGATGTACTGCAGTCGGAAACTATCCACATTTGAGAAAAACTACTCAATAGTGGAAAAAGAATGTTTGGCCATCAAATGGGCATTGGACAATCTGAGATTTTACCTGCTAGGCAGAAAGTTCAGGTTAGTGTCGGACCATGCCCCACTGAGGTGGATGCGAGAGAAGGGAAACAATACCCGAATAACTATGAGGTTCCTATCCCTACAGGATTTTAGTTTTCAAGAGGAGCATAGGCCTTTGAAACAAGATGGGAATGTAGATTCCCATCCTAGTCTATGTAGTTTTTCAGCTGTCTGTGTCCGAAAACTCCCCCTCAAAAAACAGATGTCAGTCTCGCCCTTGAATCCATATTGTAGCTGTTTTTTATATTTACAAAAGAAACTGTATTAGGTCTTGAACTTTTTTAAATGCATAAAAACGGATATCATATGGATGTAAAAATCGACATATGGATGAATATGGGAGAAAAGCCTCCTTCTTTATTCTCGATCATTTTCATGCACTTGTCTAAACTCAGCCTAAAGGCACATTAAGGCTATTTGCACACGTTGAGGATTGGCCTCTGGAATTTTTTGTGCGGATTCTGCATCTCTTGGCCGAAAATGCAGGTGTGGATTTGATGCGGATTTTGTGCGGATTTACTGCGGATTTTATACGTTTTTACCCCTGCGGTTTTCTATAATGGAATGGGTACAAAAATGCTGCAGATCCACAGAAATAAATGACATGCTCCTTCTTTTGATCCGCGTTTTCCGTGAGGAATTTTCCGCACCATTAGCACAGCAATTTTTTTTTCCATTGAGTTACATTGTACTGTAAATCACTTGTGGATCTGCAGTGTTTCTGCGTGGAAAAAAACGCTGTGCATCCGCAGTAAATCCGCAACGTGTGCACATAACCTAAGGGCTCATGCAGATGACAAAGAAAAAAAATCAGATCGCACTCGGACCTATGTTATTTGGGGCCATTTGCATCCGTAAATCAGATTGCACTCGGCCAAGAAAGTCAATGGGTCCATCAAAACAAATTGGACGGCACTCAGATGTTGTTCAAGAACTTATTTAAGAAACTAGATGGCAGCCCGATTCTAAAGAATCGGGAGTCTAGAATCCATATATACTTTATTTATTCAAATGTAAGAATAATACAATTAATAAATAATAGTAAGAAAGAACAAAAAATGGCTTCACTCACCAGCTCTTGACAATTCTTGTTATTTAAGGTACAGTTACACAGGATCCATGAACATGCTTATGAGGGGAGGGATGAAAGACATCAGACGACAACTTTGCGTGTTGTGGCAAATGCCACAACAACGGTTCTTTGCTTAAGAACAATAATGTAAATAATAAATAATATGTATCAATAACTATGTATATTGGTATGTTCTATGACATTTTAAAATATTTCATTATTATGTGGAAAGGCTCTTAGTACCCATACTGGCGCATACTTGTGTGCCCATCAGGTATTTTCACAGTAATTTTACATCTGATGGGTTGGTATGAAACGTTTTTAATCATCTCTTGGGCTTAGCTAAGCCTTCATTTTAAATAATTCTAATAGGTACAACAGAAATAAAAGCCTTTTTGTGTACCCAAATTTTTTGTGTTTATTTTTACAGAAGTGTAAAATTTAAGAAATCAATGTTCATAGTACACCGATGGGCTAATATAAGCATGCCCATCAACCACATCACGGTAGCCTTTGAACTGATGGGTCCTAACTAACTGATTCCTATTTCTTAATACTCAGACCTCTTTCACATCTGCATGTTTCTGATATTTGCAGAAGTAATGTTAAAAACAATACAACTTCCACACTTGGCACCAAAGAACTGACCTACAACACACTTTCAGCAAGTGCCATGCAATGTAGATGAAGCTTGGAGTTAACTTGCAGTAAATGCAGCAAACGCGGCTTCGGCAATTGCATTAAATGCAGCCACAACAAAAACACTGGTAAGTGGAGATTTTGTGGCGAAAACAGCAGAAACCACATGTGCCGCACCTGCCGCAAGTGAAGTACAAATTCCGTATACATTGCATGCAACTTACAGCAAGAGTGGCGTGGGTCAGCCCTTAGGCAGGACGTGCAGAAATAGCCTTTTTTCCACCATAAATTCTCCAAATAGCAGAAAAATGTTGATGTGAAAGCAAAATCTCTATTCTTTCCCTATCTATCTAAAAATGTACCTATCTATATATCTATTTCTATGTACAGAACACACCTGAAGATAGAGATGTGTGTGAACAGCCATCCCACCCGTCTCTTACCTGTTCACAAAAACCTCACCCTTTTTAAAAACAAAATGAAATCTCTCAGCAGCTATACTGCTGGAGCTTCAAATACAGGTTCCTATCACCAAATACAGGCATTTGAATGATACACATCTTACATCTTGTACTTAATGTGTGTTCTACTTACCTATAAAAATATGTATTGATATATCATATTTCTAAATTTATGTAGATATGATATAGAGTGATTAACCCTATATGCTAATGAGTACGTATGTTATATACGTATTTCCTACATAAGTACTTAAAATCTATATGTCTATGGCTACACTAATTTTTTTTTATTTTTATTTTTTTTCCTTATCTCTACACATAGAATTTGCCTATTGCTGTCTATGTTATTAGAATAACTGAATAATGAAAAAAAAGAAAATTAAGTTTAAACTAAAATATTTTTGTACACAATATTACGTGTGAAGACTTTAGTACTATCAGCCAATAATTGTCCTTGAAGTGGTGTATTAACCACTTTAACCCTCACATTGCAACATTGCTTCACCCTGGAAAAAGCAACATACAATTGACCATGGGCAAAAGCAGGTTCTGGTAGATAAATGCCAACTCGATGGAGGGTCTGGCCTTGAGATTTATTTATGGTCATTGCAAATGCGGGCTTGATGGGAAATTGTCTCCGTCTTAATTTAAAAGGTAATCCAGTCTCTGATGGACACAAATCAATTCGTGGAATGAATACCACATTTCCTGCTGCTGACCCACTAATTACTTTAGCCAGTATGATATTGGCATGTAAGGCAGTGACAATGAGCCGCGTACCATTGCAGAGACCTTTGTTCGTGTTCACATTACGTAATAACATGACAATGGTGCCAATTTTAAGTTTCAGCCGATGTGAAGGCATACCAGTTGGTGTTAGTGAATTCAAAAACTCAAGTGGGTATTGATCGAGGTCATCAGCTTCATCAGGATCGATGGAATCATCACTGATATATTCAGTATAGTCACCTATCAATAAATCCATGACTTGGGAATTGACTTTCTCAATGTCCTCATTTTTTGGACATAAAATTGCATGAGATGCAGCTGTATTTATACTTTCGGTGTCATTCACATCAATACAAAGATTATCTCCAAAAATTTCAATTATTAAAGAGCCAGTACATACCATGTCTGGAGGAATTTCAATTACATCATCTCCAAGGTTATGTTCATTAGATAGTTCACCATTTCCCAGTTGAAGCAACCAACTGCTGTAGTGAGGATCAATGGAGCGCATGTTGTTAATAAGTGGCAGGCGAGTAAAATGTTGCCAGTGTTGTGAATATTTTATACAGCTCTCTACAACATCAGTTCTTGTCACATGAGGGATGACAGGAAGACATTGTCTAAAGTCGCCTCCAAAAACAATCACTTTACCTCCAAACGGTGTTTTTTCTTTGTGAGCTACATTTGTTGTCATGACCTCACGTAAAACTCTATCAATGACATGCAATGCATATTTGGATAGCATTGTGCACTCATCAATAATAAAAAGTTTAGTGCTGTGCAAATCTTTTGCTGCATCGGTATCATTCTTAATCCTGGAAACAGATGTTTCATTCACAGGAATTGGAATCCCATAAAGAGAATGAATGGTTCGTCCACCTTGTTGCAAGTTGGCGGCAATTCCAGTAGTGGCAGCAGGTGACACAATGTCTCCTTGTCCTCTTAGCTGATGTAGGAGTAGATGATATAGGTACGTTTTTCCGCTGCCACCAGGACCATCAAGGAAAAAACACTTTGCTGTAGAATTAGTGTCTTCTAAAGCTTGAGTGATAGCATCAAAAGCAAAAAGTTGGTCCTCATTTAGAGTAGCTTTCATTTCAGCAGCTGCTGATAACTCATAATCTTTATCATACTGTGGGAGGAGGTGTTGTTTCTTGACTGGACGTGGCAAATTAAAATCAATATAAGTTTTGCCATGAGCTTTAAGAACATGTTGGACATCTGTCATAGCATAGCCTTCACAATTGACACACTCCAGAGTGTCGGAGTGGTATGCATGGCAGTAGTCTTCTACAAAGTGTTCCTTAAATTCATCCCATAAGTCCCGAGGTTTAGCTGGAGGACCAAAAATACAAATGTAGGCAAACATGTCACGTAGCTCTGCTGGCATGTTGAGAATACTGGCATCAAGTAATGTATTTCTCCACAGACTATCATCAAATAGTAAGCCAAGAGCTAATGCCGCATCTTTGAAGGTTTCATGTGTGACTCCGTGTACAGTTTTTATGCTGTCAAAACTGGTTGCACCTTTGACATGTAACAATAACAATCTTAAATAGTAGCGTTCTTGGTCTTTCACACTGACAGTATACATTCGTCCAATCACAGAACCACCTGCTCGCTTTCTAACTTCCCAAGAACCTTCTTTCCAAACATAGTTTTCGGGAATTTCACGGTATAAATAAATATGAGCATGATGGTCGTTCTGATTAAGCTTGAAGTAGGCCACAAGTGTAGAATTTTGATGGAGCTTTTGTTTGATGTTTCCAATAGAGTCATCCTCATGAAAATAGAGTGGCTGAGAATGCGGTAGATGTACAGCAAGGCGAATGATGCTATGAGATTGTTTATGCATTGGATATGAGAATATTCGCCAAGCTGCCTCTGGTGCACTGACATATCTTGAATCCATGAATTGGTGTGTTTCATCATGTTGGATGTTAGTCTGGCAGATTTCAAGATTGGCTTCACCATGTCCTTTGTAGACGTATTTAAATAAATATTTCACAGCCTGAATGGAACCACAAACTTCGACATTTATATGGCACTTGTATTTTAATAGCAGGAACGGATTATATGGAACCACCCACGAATTATCAATCATGTTAGAATGGTGTTGAAAAGATGGGCCAAAGTGTCTGCGGTAAGTAGGATAGGCGTCCTTAGCTATGATGGTTCTTGGTTGCAAATCTTTAGGGAAACCTTTTGTACACTTCCCCAGATCCATACAGGGAGAATTTGGGTTGTGTTCTCCACACGGACCATGAATCATATGTTGGAGAACAATTTTATGGAGCTGAGGGTAGTGGGTAGGATTGGGAATTTCAGCCCACACTGTATTGTCTATGTCCTCCTCAGTCCTTAATTTGGAGTTGCTGTCCAGAATAATCAAAATGTGAGCGTGTGGAAGGCCACGTTTTTGAAATTCAATTACATGAACCATAGCGCAAACTTTCCCAAATAATCCATTGTTAATGTCTTTTAAGAGTGCTTCCAGTTTTATTTTGAAAACACGTGCCACCAAATCAGGTCTATATTCCACACGCTGCCAAGGTTCCAAATTCTCAGTAATCTCATTCCATTTCGGATTACAGGTCATGGTGATGAATAGATCAGGACGACCATATTTAGTCACAATAGCCATGGCATCCTGGTACCGCTGCTGCATATTCCTGGGACTGCCTTCAAACGAAGATGGTAAAATGACCGTTTTTCCAATGGGGATGCCCTTCTCAATGGATTTTTTCTGGAGATGTTCCTGGAGTACACAATAATCCTCTACTTTCAAATCCTTTTGGTGTTGACGGATATAATTTAGGTGATTTGCCTCGATTTTCACATAAGCATCCACTAAGTACTGCTGAGTGAGTTTGCCACCATTCAGGAGTGGATTAAACTGATTACGGACAGACAGCACATAGCAGTAATATTGCAGTTGTGTAACTCTGCGTGGACTTTGCCCTTGTTGCTTGAGGCCATCATGCCAGCCCTGGTCTCCGTAAGGGAAAAATAAAGGATAGAGTAAAGCATCTAAATTACTGTGTAGAATGCTGACCTGTTGTGTTCTTGGCGCCAAAGGATTTTTGGGGTCCGGTTGTAAATGTATTAAAATATCACGATTAAATGGTGGCTCTCCATTGTCATTTTCAAATACGACAGCAACTTCATTGACAGTTGGATTATTATATCGGCGAGGGTCTTGATTCCGATCTTGTTTAAGGGCCATGATGATATTTGGCATGAGAGTGCCATTAGCTTCAGCTTTAAGATGTTCTTCATGTTCCACATCTCGTAACATTTTGTAGGCAGCAACAAAGGGATTCACATTGTCTAACTGAAGAGCAATTATACTCATCAAAGTGGGATGACATTTTTGATTTTGTTCACAGTTTAAACGTTGTTCATTCACGGTAGCGGTATCCAAAATATACAGTTGGGCATAAGCTGGAACTTGATCATCACTGGGATGTAGAGTTCCAGTACGATGATATATTTGTCCATGTATACGGAAACAGTAAGGGCCATGTCCAGGTGGAGGGGATATATTGGCACCCATGGAGGCGAAAGCAAATGAGCTGTTAATACTACGAATATTTTCCATGAGATTCTTACTGAACTCACTCTCCCCTGTCAGCAATCGTTTAAAGACCTCGGGATATTGGGGTATAGGTATATGCACTTTACTCTTGTGACAACACAGAGTAAAATTTTTATCTGCTGGTATCTCAGCATTAAAATGTAATGCTTGACAATGTTCACATAAATAGTTCATAGGACCACAGGAGTGTTCTACTATGGTACTGTCATCATTAGTAAAACCTGTAGGATGTTGAGGTACAGGTTGTGATAACGGAGCATTGGAATGTTTCTGTAAGCCAACATATATAAAGCGTGGACCTGGTAGAGGATCTTCACTGTCCACAGATTCAATCACTGAGGAGTTGGAAGGTGTATCGTGGTCAGAGTTTATTAATATGGAGGTGCAAGCGGTTTTTTTGCGCCATTCATGGCGTGCACCAGCTGCATTTGGCAATGGTTTGTTTGTTGCCTTAGAAGAGTCAGGTGTGAAGCATGTCTTATAAGCAGACTTAACAGTGTGCAGGCGACGGCGTTTATCATTTGGAGTGTAAGTAGGACAGTGTTTGCGCTTACGTGTAGATTTACCAACGGTTAAAGGAGCTTCAAGCTGCACACATTCTATGAATGGAGACAAAGAAGCTGTATTGTGGGCAGAATCTATGACTGAGGATGTGGAAATATTATGTTTGCAACGTTGAGAGCGTGCAGCAGCAGCTTTATTACTTAATCGATTAGTTTTGTCCTCAAAAGACTCATTAGTAATGCGTTTATTGCAAGCAGCATTAACAGTGTCCAGGCGCTTATGTCTGTCCTCTGTAGTCTCGTTAGCACGCTGTTTGTGCTTACGTGCGGCATCGGCGGCTTTTCGCTCTGCATCATTACCATACTTTATATCAGACCTGATCTTACGTGCGCCATCAGCAGCTTTGGACTCTGTGTCATTAGTATACTTAACAGTATCCAGGCGCTTGCATCTATCCTTTGTACTCTTGTTAACACGTTGTTTGCGCTTACGTGCGGCATCGACGGCTTTTCGCTCTGCATCATTACCATACTTTATATCAGACCTGATCTTACGTGCGCCATCAGCAGCTTTGGGCTCTGTGTCATTAGTATACTTAACAGTATCCAGGCACTTGCATCTATCCTCTGTACTCTTGTTAACACGCTGTTTGCGCTTACGTCCGGCATCGGCGGCATTTCGCTCTGCATCATTACCATACTTTATATCAGACCTGATCTTACGTGCGCCATCATAAGCTTTGGACTCTGTGTCATTAGTATACTTAACAGTATCCAGGCACTTGCATCTATCCTCTGTACTCTTGTTAGCACGCTGTTTGCGCTTACGTGCGGCATCGGCGTCTTTTTGCTCTGCATTATTAGTATACTTTCTATCAGACCTAATCTTACGTGCGCCATCAGCAGCTTTGGGCTCTGTGTCATTAGTATCCTTACTATTAGAGCTCATGTTGGCTAAGCTAAACAGCTTTAAGCGTGGTGGTGGCAAACAACAGGTTAATAAGAGGCAGTGTCAGGTAGTAGGAAAATAGCCAGTTAATAATAGGCAATAGTTCTTTGCAGGAATGCAGATATTAATAAATAGGCAGTTTATATTGCAGAGAAATTGCTGGGCAATAATGGACAATGTCCTTATGTGGCAAATAATAGAGCAATATACCCAATGTGGCAAAGAAGAGGTTAATAAACGTCAGTCTCTCAGTATAACAGTCAGTGAATAATAGGCAGTATATGGAGAAAACACCAAACAAAAGTTCAAAATTGGTGTGAAAATGTCACTGAACCACTTCACAACTAAATATATATAGTTTAGGTAAATGGTATTATCATTTTTTTGACGAAATTCGGCAGGAGCTTGAAGAGCAACGTCACTGGGCCCGCCTCCACGCAGTAGAAACTTGCTGTGAGGTAAAAATTCAAAAATCACACCAAAATGGCGGGCGGAGTGTGTCACAGTACGGCACGTTTCTGATTGGTCGCTCGCAGCAGGCGGCAACCAATCAGACACTGGACACTGTTGACGTCACTTATCTCCGGACATTAGCTCCGGACATTAGCTCCGGACATTATCTCCGCACATTAGCTCCGGACATTAGCTCCGGACAAAGCCACGGAAGTTGGCACAAATTGCAGGAAGTAGTATTCTAGGCAATTATATATTAGATAAGTTCTTGAACACACCTATAGTATATGAGTGGCAAGTATTCCTACATCACAGGTGACTGGATTTGGTTATCCTACTTGTGCACCACCAGAATTCCAGAAGTGCCGTGTTTTCCTAATTAATTAGGCACTCAGCAGTCCAATTTTCACAGAATGACAAAGTAATTATTTCCTTCTCCACATTGGAAAAAAATGGATTGCACTATGATCACACTCTGATCAGAGTGTGATTAGAATAATCGGCCCGATTCTCTCAAATGAGAGAAAATGCGGTAGTGTGACATGAGCCAAAAAGGAACATATTTTTAGACCGTGAGCTGTTCATGCCGGTGTGCTTGGTTGGGAAAAGAGAAAGAAAATAACAATTACGGTAACAGTGTGAAAAAAAGAGCATATTCAACATCAAAAAGTCTGATCTATCCAAATTTAAATTGATTTAAAAGTTAAGGTAAAAGCTGTAAAGAAAAATTGAAATATCAGAATTTGCCATTTTTTTGATCACTGCACCTCCATAAAAACATGCAATTGAAAAGCAGTCAAAGTATGTACTCCAAAATGTAATCAATGAAGAAAGACACAAAAAACAATCCCCCATGCAGCTCAATCGATTGAAAAATAAAATGTTACGGATCTCGAAAAATGGTGACACAAGCAGTTTCTTTTACAAATATAAACTGGGTATATTTTTTTAAATCACTAAAATAACAAAATAATAATACATTTGGAATCACTGTAATGGTATCGACCCGGTGACTAATATAACCTAAACCGGGTCATTAACTGGGACGGGAACCCCCCCAAAAAACAATTACATTTTCTTCAGAATCTTGATGCTCCTGTACAACACTGTAAGGCTGGAATCAGACAGGCAGATTTTTGGAGATTTTTTTTTAACCAAAGTCAGTTGCATTTGCAAAAGGAATGGGAAATGTTAATGAGCCATCACCTTAGGTTACAATTGTAATATCAGCCATTGCCCGGCAGTACATTGGGGCCATCACGTCCGATTACAGGTGAGTTAGGAGCCATTGCCCCACAGTACACAGGAGCAATCACTTCAGATTACAGGTGTGTTGGCAGCCATTGCTCTGCAGTACACAGGGCGTACCTCAGATTACAGGTGTGTTGGCAGCCATTGCTCTGCAGTACACAGGGTGTACCTCAGATTACAGGTGTGTTGGCAGCCATTGCCCCACAGTACACAGGGCGTACCTCAGATTACAGGTGTGTTGGCAGCCATTGCTCTGCAGTACACAGGGTGTACCTCAGATTACAGGTGTGTTAGCAGTCAATGCCCACAGTAGACAGGGGCCATCATCACAGGTTACCGGTGTGTAAGCAGTCATTGCCCCACAGTACACAGGGGCCACCATCACAGGTTACCGGTGTGTTAGCAGTCATTGCCCCGCAGTACACAGGGGCCATCACTTCAGATTACAGGTGTGTTAGCAGCCATTGCTCTGCAGTACACAGGGGCAATCACCTCAGATTACAGGTGTGCTGGCAGCCTTACTCCGCAATACACAGTGGCCATCACCTCAGATTACAGGTGTGACGCCCAAGAGACCGGAGTACCCAGCACCAGACCAATGGGGTCTGTCTCTTGAGGGGGGTGTCACGGGTGGCTTGACCCGGTGCTGTGGCCTCAGGCAATGCACAGTGTAAAGGGTATCGTGAGGGAACAGGCACTTACTTGATCAGCAGCAGGTTCTCCCAGCGGTGATGATCCCAATCCTGGATAGATGGCTATTGTCCAAATGAAAGACTGAGGCACTGAAACGTTTAACCAGTTTACTTTAACAAAAAAGGATTTACAACCAGTCCTGTCACCGGAGTCTGTATGGGAACTCTGAGTTACTTTGACCCTGCCGGGGTCTTCGCCTCTTATTGTACGCAATATCTGTGTGGCCCTGCTGCTGTATGTGAACTGGCTGCCGGCCCAATCTGTCCCCTCCGGGTCCTGGTTCGACGGGCAACCCGAGTCCTTTTATCGGCTTACCCCCTCCAGGAGTACCGCTGAACTCTGTGTCTGTTGCTGCGTCCGACCCTAGTGAAGCTGATATCACCTCACGTTTTTCCGGTTGCTGTATTATATGTAATGAATACAGCCACGGATCCGGTATCCGTCTTTGCGCCTGTTCTGGGTAGTGATTAATGCTACCCGGTTCTCACAATGTCCTTTTTCTCTATCCCTCTTCTCCTCAGGCCGGTGATTTAGGCCTGGTAACAGTCACGGGGCTGTTAGAGATTCAACTGTATGACCTCTCACTTTCAGCTCCTTAGCCCAACTGCCAGTTCTTCTCTCAGACCAGAATGGATCAAGGGGAGTCTCTGGAGCTCCCCCTTCTGGCCGGAGGTGGTAGTGCAGTCTTGCTATTTTAGTATTTGCATTTACTGTCAGTAACTATTTTTGTGGCAAATACCCCTAGGGGTGCCACATTCCCCCTTAGTTAAGAACAGTACTCCGGGACTGTGGGACAATAACAATTAATATGTACAGAGTCTTAAAAATGAAAAGTTACAAAAACCACTCGAGGAAACAAAAATATAGTTCTGTACAAAGTCACTTCAAATAGCGTCCATTAATACAGTTCTATCCTTGAAGGTACTAGGAAAGGCACTGCACTTTGTGTCCAGGAATTTAGTTCCATTTTTCCAACGGAGTTATCAATATAAAGTCTAAAGAAAGTTCAAAAAGAGCGAGGAGCAAAGTTCAAAAAGCAGTCTTTCCGGAGCTTTGATTTAGTGCTTCCGGGCTGATAAAAAGTTCAAGAATATGCAAGAAGTTCATACAGACAAGTCTCTGTAGGCACTGGGCTTAAACGTTGCAGACTGATAACAATGACTATACTACATTTTCTGTTTAACTATATACGGCATAACATATATACAATTCACATTATGAGCTTTATAGTTGGTAATCTGCATACCTGGCCGGTAATTGACCCTGGGTACTACGCTGTGATCTACGTAATAGCGGTGTCTCTTCATGTGGTGTACTACTGTCTACTGCGGATGTAGTATCTGCCCGCTCTGCTAAAGATAATTCCACGACTATGGAGTTGGCAAGTCCACCGTGAATGGGATTACTCTGACCAGGAATCTGTTCTTCCTGGCCTGGAACCTCCTGTAGTACGGGGTCAGCCTCTTCCTGTCTTGGGACTTCTGGTATTGGGTTTGGTGTTGGGTAAAAGGCCACCATGGGAACCACTACTGCACCATGGTATGTTAGTAGGGTTTTGGGAAAGTCTCCTATACAGGTGTGATACACTTCCTCTTCTTTTTCCTTTACTGGTTGAACCTGTATGGGTTGAATAACTTCTGGTTCTGGCTGGACAACTTCTGGCTCTTTCAATGCTTCCGGACATAATTTAAGATTGTCTCTTGACACTAGTACAGATGTTAAGCCTCCGTTTTTGCTAATGAGACACATTTTAGGATTATCCACTCTTGTTGGTAAAACTGTGTAGGGTACGGCTTCCCACTGATTGACCAGTTTATTGGTTCGACGATTTCTCTTGAGCACTTGGTCACCTGGTCTTAATGGGGTCGCTAGAGCATTCTGGTTGAAAGTTCGCTCTTGTCTTTCTCTAGTTTGCTGAAGGCTTCTTTCCACACTCTCTTGCACTTGGCGATACTGCTTTTGCCGTATGATATCCCAATTGGAGTCTTGGACTTCTGCGTCTGGTTTCAGAATTCCCATTTCTAGATCGATTGGTAATTGGCCGGGTCTTGCACGCATAAGGTAAGCTGGGGTGCAATTGGTGGAACTCACCGGGACATGATTATACAGATCCACCAAGTCAGGCAATTTCTCTGGCCATTGATTCCTTTCTGCCTCAGGTAAAGTCTTTAGTAGTTCTATTACAATATGGTTCATCTTCTCGCATAAGCCGTTTGTTTGTGGATGATAGGCCGTCGTCCGGATCTTTTTGCAACCATACATATTACAGAATTCTCTGAAGATCTCTGATTCAAAGGCTGTACCTTGGTCGGTGAGAACCTGTTCCGGATATCCATGGGGTCTACAAAAGTACGTTTGGAACGCTTTGGCTGCTGTTTTTGCTGTCAGATCTTTTACGGGTACTACTACCAAGAAGCGTGAATAATGGTCCACGATGGTCAAGGCATAGACATAGCCAGACCGGCTTGGTGTCAACTTCACGTGGTCCATGGCTACAAGTTCAAGTGGTTGTTTGGTGATTATGGGCTGCAGTGGTGCTCTTTGGTTCTTTTGATCGTTTCTTCTGAGGTTGCACGGGCCACAATTTCTGCACCACTGTTCGATTGATTTTCTCATCCCGACCCAATAAAATCTTTCTCTTAGAAGTACTTCTAACTTTTTCCAACCGAAGTGACCAGCACCATTATGGTAAGCTTCGAGGACCATCTTGACATCTTGTTTAGGCACGATAATCTGCCAAACCAATTCATGTGTTTTCGGATTGGTGTACCTTCTACAGAGCTTCCCTTGATACAGGAACATTTTGCCTCTCTCTTTCCAGAGTTGATGCGTCTCTTCTGGGGCATCCTCATCGGGATATGCACTTTGCTCAGTTAACAGTTCCTTCACCAACTTCACAGCCGGATTGCTGTCTTGGGTGTCAGCCCATCTATGGTGTGCTAACGGATTTAAATTCACCTCTTGTTGTTTCTGATAGGTACTTGACTGATGATGTTTTGCCTTGGGATGATGGAAGGCTGGTAGTTCAATTTCTTCAAGCTCCCCCATTTCTTCTTCTACATCTCTCAAGTGTGGCATCCGGGATAGGGCATCGGCATTTCCATTCTTGCGACCTGCTCGATACTTGATCTTGAAGTTGTAATTAGATAACCGGGCTATCCATCGCTGTTCTAACGCACCTAATTTGGCTGTGTCCAGGTGGGTCAACGGATTGTTGTCAGTATAGACAATAAATTCTGCAGCGGCCAGATAGTGTTTGAAACGTTCAGTCACAGCCCAAACTACTGCCAGTAGTTCCAATTTGAAGGAGCTGTAATTTTCTGAATTTCTTTCAGTAGGCCGGAGCTTTCTACTTGCAAAGGCGATGACTTTCTCCCGACCTTCTTGCTTTTGTGACAGCACCGCTCCTAGTCCCACATTACTGGCATCGGTGTAGAGGATGAAAGGTTGATGGTAATCTGGGTATGCCAGAACCTCTTCTCCGGTTAGTGCCTTCTTTAGTTGTTCAAAGGAGTCTTCCCTTTCGTCGTTCCACTGAAAAGGAGGGTTTCGGTTTGAAGGTTTCTTCGTCTGCCCTACCAAGGTGTCTTGCAAGGGTGCTGCCAACTTGGTAAATCCTTTTATAAATCTGCGATAGTAACCCACCAATCCCAGGAATTGTCTCACTTCTTTTGCGCTGGTAGGTCTTGGCCAATCCCTTATGGCGCTTATTTTCTCGGGATCTGGTGCTACTCCCTCCGAACTCACGATGTGTCCCAGGTACTGTACCTTTGGCTTGAGAAGGTGACATTTGGATGGCTTGACTTTCATGCCATACCTGGATAAGGCTTTGAACACTTCTGCCAGGTCTATTAAGTGTTGTTCGTAAGTCTTTGAGTAGACGATCACATCATCTAGGTACAGGAGGACGGTCTCGAAGTTCTTGTGTCCGAGGCAGCATTCCATCAGCCGCTGGAAGGTACCGGATGCGTTGCAGAGTCCGAACGGCATGCGATTAAATTCACATAGACCCATTGGTGTGGTGAATGCCGTCTTTTCCTTATCTCGCTCAGCCACAGGGACTTGCCAATACCCGCTTGTTAAGTCTAAGGTGGAAAAATAATTAGCAGATTTCAAAGCAGTTAAGGACTCTTCTATCCTAGGCAAGGGGTAGGCGTCTTTATGGGTGATGTTATTAATCTTCCGGTAGTCTACGCACATTCTCATGGTTCCGTCCTTTTTTTTGACAATCACTAGAGGGGCCGCCCAGGGGCTACAGCTGTCTCTTATTACCCCGGCCTGTTTCATCTCCCTCAGCATATCTTTTGCACATTGATAGTGAGCGGGCGGTATGGGTCTATATCTTTCTTTTATTGGGGGATGGTCACTGGTGGGGATTGTGTGTTCTACCCCTTCTATCCGTCCGAAGTCCAATGGGTGTTTACTGAAGACTTGTTCATATTCCGTCACTAGCCTATACACCCCTTGTTTTTGATGGGTAGGTGTTGAATTTATGCCCACGTGTAGCTGTTGGCACCAATCCTCCATTTCTCCATCTGAGCCATTGCCTTCCACCTGACAGGTTGGTTCTAAGGGCTCAATGGTTGTGATGGCATTGTTGTCAACAGTATATAGCTTTGCCATTGTAGCATACCTTGGCAAAGTGACCTCTTCCTCTCCACAGTTCAAAAGTCGTACCGGCACTCGTCCCCGGTGTACCTCGACTATCCCTCGTGCTGTGAGTATAGTGGGCCTGCTGTCGGTGTACACTGGTTCTATTAAGGCTTGATAATCTCGTCCCTTAGTACCAATGGCTGCTCTACACCATACCAGCATTTCTGTTTTTGGTGGGATTACAATAGATGTTGGATCACTTACCCTCACACTGCCGATTTCTCCACCTGCAACTTCTACCTGTTGCCTTAACATCAATACTTTTATTTCCCTCCGGAGAACTCTCTGCTGGCAGGATTGGGCAGTTTCAGCAATTTGCTGTAAGACAGAAATGACTTCGGAAAAGCAGTTCTCTAACACATTCATTCCTATCAATACAGTTGATTCACAGTTCCGCCGGTCAACATCAACAACAATTATACCCTGTTTCTTCAATTCTACTTTACCAATCTTTATGGTCATCTCCCTGAATCCTAGTTTCGGTACCAACTTACCATTACTGGCCCATATATCTAGTTCAACATCAGAGGGCCCTTTATCAATATCTGCATCAGCCCAGTACCTCTTATAAAGGATATACGGTATAGATGAAATCTGGGAACCTGTGTCCAGCAAAGCGTTGAGGGGCATTCCGTCCAGCACGATAGGGATAATGGGTCGTCCTCCGATGTACCTGTCGTGCCAGGGTGTTGGGCCTTGAAAGTTCATTCCTGCGAAGCGGCCCGCATTCCCAGGGGATTCCCGTTTAAATCACAATCTCGTGCAAAGTGGCCTGGCTGCTGGCAACGGCGGCAAATGGGCTGTCCATCCGGTTGGTAGCGGTCGCGGGGTCGTCCTCTCCATGTCGTGTATCTCTGGGGTCTCATCCATGGAACACCTTCTCTACGGTTTGACAACTCCATCTTGGGTCCTCTCATCTCCTGCATGGTTTTAGCCATTGAAGCAACAACATCAGTTAAAGAGTCAAGCTTTTGTTGAAGAGCCTCATTAGTACTGGGCCCCAGGGGCTTAGCAATGGCCCCGGACATAGCTGATGTCACTGGTACTCCATGTTGTTGAGGAGCCTCTGCCATGAGTTGCGCAGGATCCTGATCCCGAGGTGCCTCTGCCAGCTGGAGACGTATAACGCTCTCCTTTAATTGGGCAAATGTCAATTCAGGGTTCTTAAAAACAAGCATGCTCACATGCCCCCGGTGAGAAGGGGTGTAGAGTCCCTCAATAAATTGATCTCTTAGCAGTTTATCCGCTCCGGTGTTAAAAATGGGTTCAGCCAGTGTAAGTGATTTAAGGGCTTCCTGCAGGTTTAAGGCAAAGTCTCTCACGCCCTCATTAACTTTTTGTTTGCAATTAAAGAATCGTACTTTAGCTTTGCTGCTGGCAGTGGTTTCAAATGTAGCTTTTAATCCAGCAAATATGCGTTCAACAGTGCCTTTTAGATCAGCTGCCCATGCTGTGACTTCTCGCTTAGCATGGCCACTTAACTGCATCATCAGGAGACTAACACGCTGAACTTCACCCACAGGGAACATGTCAAAATGGGCCAGCATCTTTTCTCTGAAATCGTCAAGGGTATTAGGCTCACCTTCATACATTGGAAGCCATGGGCCACCCGGGGTATATGGCATCAGCACCGGCATGATGGGCGCCACTCCTTGCACCGCTGCGCTACCGGACTCTCTATCGACACTCTGTCTTTCAGCTGCATTAGCGTCGCCGGGTGCTGCGGCGTCTCCGTGCTGCGACATACTGTGCCCCCTTAGTTAATCCGGACCCTTCTGGTCCTCCGCTTCCGTCGGGATAGTGTAGATTCGTTCCGCTGTGCAGCAGGATCGATTTTCCCCTTGCTCTGATGTCAGAGCGCTCAGCTTGGTGCCGCCCACAATGACACGCCCCCTGCTGCTCCCACCCACCACGCTCTGTAATGGCGGATTCTGAAGTTTTTCAGTTAGACTGGGGCTCAGGTGATGGCGTAGCTCAATTAACAGTCTCGTGCCTAACGGTTATGAAGTGATTACCTCAGGGGATGGCGGCCATCTTTACTCCATTATAACCAATGGGGAAAAGTCACTTTCAATAGTTTTCAATGGAGAATGGATTTTTCTTTAATAAAGTCAATTTTCAAGATTTTTCATCCAAGTTTTCACAGTTTTGGGCTCCAATCACGGCACACAATACCCGGTATACGGGCTGGCTAGATCCTGTTCGTGACGCCAATTGTGACGCCCAAGAGACCGGGGTACCCAGCACCGGACCAATGGGGTCTGTCTCTTGAGGGGGGTGTCACGGGTGGCTTGACCCGGTGCTGTGGCCTCAGGCAATGCACAGTGTAAAGGGTATCGTGAGGGAACAGGCACTTACTTGATCAGCAGCAGGTTCTCCCAGCGGTGATGATCCCAATCCTGGATAGATGGCTATTGTCCAAATGAAAGACTGAGGCACTGAAACGTTTAACCAGTTTACTTTAACAAAAAAGGATTTACAACCAGTCCTGTCACCGGAGTCTGTATGGGAACTCTGAGTTACTTTGACCCTGCCGGGGTCTTCGCCTCTTATTGTACGCAATATCTGTGTGGCCCTGCTGCTGTATGTGAACTGGCTGCCGGCCCAATCTGTCCCCTCCGGGTCCTGGTTCGACGGGCAACCCGAGTCCTTTTATCGGCTTACCCCCTCCAGGAGTACCGCTGAACTCTGTGTCTGTTGCTGCGTCCGACCCTAGTGAAGCTGATATCACCTCACGTTTTTCCGGTTGCTGTATTATATGTAATGAATACAGCCACGGATCCGGTATCCGTCTTTGCGCCTGTTCTGGGTAGTGATTAATGCTACCCGGTTCTCACAATGTCCTTTTTCTCTATCCCTCTTCTCCTCAGGCCGGTGATTTAGGCCTGGTAACAGTCACAGGGCTGTTAGAGATTCAACTGTATGACCTCTCACTTTCAGCTCCTTAGCCCAACTGCCAGTTCTTCTCTCAGACCAGAATGGATCAAGGGGAGTCTCTGGAGCTCCCCCTTCTGGCCGGAGGTGGTAGTGCAGTCTTGCTATTTTAGGATTTGCATTTACTGTCAGTAACTATTTTTGTGGCAAATACCCCTAGGGGTGCCACACAGGTGTGTTAGCAGCCATTGCTCCGCAGTACACAGGGGCCATCACCTCAGATTACAGGTGTGTTAGCAAACCTTGCTCCGCAGTACACAGGGGCCATCACCTCAGATTACAGGTGTGTTGGCAGTCACTGCCCCGCAGTACACAGGAGCCATCACTTCACATTACAGGTGTGTTAGCAGCCACTGCTCTGCAGTACACAGGGGCCATCACCTCAGATTACAGGTGTGTTGGCAGTCATTGTCCAGCAGTAGACAGTGGCTATCACCTCAGATTACAGGTGTGTTAGCAGCCATTGCCCTGCAGTACACAGGGGCCATCACTTCAGGTCCTGTTGTGTTAGAAGCCATTGCCCCACAGTACAGAGTGGCCACCTCAGGTCACAGTTGTGTTAGCAGCCATTGTTCCGCAGTACACAGGCGCCATTCCCTCAGGTTACAGGTGTGTTGGCAGCCATTGCCCCGCAGTACACAGGCGCCATTCCCTCAGGTTACAGGTGTGTTGGCAGCCATTGCCCTGCAGGACACAGGGGCCATCCCATCAGATTACAGGTGTGTTAGCAGTAATTGCTCAGCAGCACACAGGGGCCATCACCTCAGACTACAGGTGTGTTAGCAGCCATTGCCCCGCAGTACACAGCGGCCAACTTCTTAGGTTTTGGTCCGAGCGACCAAAGATGAGAACACTGACGAATGTGTCTCCATGTGGCGGGAGAGACGCTGATTGGCAGAACTGCAAGGGGCGGAGCTCGTGTTGCTATGGACACGGCAGTGCAGAGTACTGCTGCTGTCAGTAGCGCTCAGTTCAGTAGGGTCCCCGGAGCTGCGCAGTGTTCAGGTGAGTGCTGTCCTGTCATACCCGCTCCCAGCCTCCCACCTCGCGCCTGTACCGTGCGGCCCTGAGCTCTGTACCAGGGCCCGGGCGTATTATTCACACACTGTGACCAGTCCTTCCTGCAATCTGCCCTCATGTACAGTGTGCACCCAGTGCAGAGGAGAGCAGAACTCCGGGCTCTCTCTCCTGTGGTGACGTTTATGCGGAGGTCGCTGGCATTAGGGCATGTGCTAATAGTGGTATGTTATTGTACAGACTGTCATGTAATAATGCTATAGCTATGTGTGTACCGGAGATGACAGGAAAGGCCAGCCCCATCACATCTATCTATGGCTGGAGAAAGGGTCTGTGAAAGGACTTGAACGTTGCCACATGGAATGGTAAAAAGTCCACTTTTATTTCTGCAGAAAATATTGAGTGCTACCGCAATATATATATATATATATATATATATATATATATATATATATATATATACACTGTATATCTTCTTTCATATTTAGCTAATATATTACTGTTTCTTTCATTTCGTCTTCCTTTTATCTATCTCATCTGTTGTCAGTCTATTTTATTTTTACTCACATGTCATCTATCTGCATTTCCTCTTTACCCTTTTAGCTCTTTTTTTTTTTCCTTTTTATTTTATTTCCCTCTTTCTATTCTTTCCTTCTTTTCCCGTTATTATCTCTTCCTTTCTTTTTTCTTTTTCTTTTTTTCTCTCTTTCTTTTCCTCTTTTCCTTCCTGCTTTTTTCCTCTCTTCCTTCTTTCCTTCCTTCTTCTTTTGCTTCCTTTGTCGTTGGATTCCAAATCAGGGCAACTGTTTTATTGGCCAATGTGAACAGGTGGAATGTTTCGGCTCAGCAGAGCTTTTGTCAAGCCACAGTAATTTTTTAAGTCAGTTAAGTATAAAATGATCAGGTTTTTCTCAAATGTATTAAATATCATATGAAGTTTGTTAAATTTGTCACAAAACACTTTTGTGTTGACCTGTTACTTTGCTTATTATGCACCCATTCCCCTCCTACACTCCTTACTGAAGTTATTTGGCAACTTTATTAAAAGTCACAATTGATAAATCCTATCTAAAAACATCAGCAATAATAAAGCACAAGCGACAAAATAGAAAACTGTGGTATGTGGCAAAAAAATGATGGAAATGTACACACACACACACACACACACACACACACACACACACACACACACACACACACACACACACTGATTTGCTTCCTGGCAGGGTTGTTCACTGCAAGTAAGTGATTCTGACGAAGGCTGTAAAATTTCCACTTAAGAAGCTGGAAAAAAAATAAACATCTGTTAAAAATTGACATTTCTCTGAGCGCCGTGATCTTGCACAAAGAAGGACGTGTCTTCTATTTGCCATGACATTAGTAAACCATTTCTTGGTGGAGAGTGGAGACGTTTTGGAGATTTGTTTGTGTAATGAAATAAGATGGTGAAATTTTAATGGCGCAATCCAGTGTCTGTTTAATTATACAGTGGGGAAAATAAGTATTAAACACACTTGCGATTTTGCAAGTTTTCTTATCTACAAAGAATGGAGAGGTCTGTAATTTTTTTTGCAGGTACACTTCACCTGTGAGAGACACAATCTAAAAATATAAACCAGAAAATTACATTGTAAGTTTTTATATAATTAATTAGCATTTTATTGCAAAAGATAAGTATTTGATACAGTAGAAAAAAAGAACTTAATATTTGGTGCAGAAACCTTTGTTTGCAATTACAGATGTCAGACATTTCCTTTAGTTCTTGTCCCAGTGTGCACACACTGCAGCAGTGATTTTGGCCCACTCCTCCATACAGATCTTGCCCAGATCTTTCAGGTTTCAGGGTTGTGGTTGGGCAACATTGAGTTTCAGCTCCCTCCAAAGATTTGCTATTATTGGATTCAGGTCTGGAGACTGGCTAAGCCATTCCAGGACCTTGAAATGCTTCTTACTTAGCGACTCCTAAGTTGCCCTGGTCGTGTGTTTCGGGTCATTGTCATGCTGGAAGACCCAGTCACGTCTCATCTTCAATACTCTTGCTGAGGTAACTAAGTTGCTGGTCAAAATCTTGCGATCCATGACCCAATCCTTCCTTCAATACGGTGCAGTCATCCTGTCCCCTTTGCAGAAAAGCACCCCCAAAGTATGATGTTTCCCCCACCATGCTTCCCCCCACCATGCTTCAGGGTTGGGATGGTATTCTTGTGGTTTTACTCATCCTTCTTCTTCCAAATATGGCGAGTTAAATTTATATTAAAAAGTTCTATTTTTATCTAATTTGACCACTTGATGAACTTCAAACGGGGCTGAACATGTGCTGGCATGAGAAGGGGGAACCTTGTGTGCCCTGCAGGATTTTGATCCATGATAGCGTAGAGTGTTAATAATGGTAATGTTCGACACTGTGGTCCCACTGTCGAGACCTTGCATGGAGCCCCAGACCGAGGAAGACTGACTGCCATCTAGTGTTTCTTCCATTTTCTAATAATTGTGTCAACAGTTGTTGGTTTCTCACAAGGTGCTTGCTTATTGTCCTGTAGCCTATCCCAGCCTTGTGCAGGTCTACCATTTTGTCCCTGGTGTCTTTAGACCGTTCTTTGGTCTTGACCATGATGGAGAGGTTAGAGTGTGATTGATTGTGTGGACAGGTCAGGGCGGCCATCAGGGCATTACTGCCCTGACTGGCGTATGGGGCCCGGTGGGCAAAGGGGGCCTGCATCGGGCCCCGTCTCATCTGCTCACCGGGCCCCCCCTACAGGCGCTGCGGCATGCTATTGACGTGCGGGCCCGAGCCCGCACGTCAATAGTTAACAGCTGCCAGCTGACTTGAGCCGCAGCGTGCACTTCACCGGCATCTGACATCATTGTCAGCCACCGGCAAGTGCGCACTTCACCTGCGTGGAGGGAGTGAGCTTTGCACGCCGCAGGAACGCGGCCAGGTAAGAACTTGTGTTGTTTTTTTTGAGAGAGGCGATCCGGGGGGCCCCGGGGCAGAATGCTGGAGACGCTGGACACGCTGGGGGCAGAGACGCTGGACACACTGGGGGCAGAGACGCTGGACACGCTGGGGGCAGAATGGAGATACGGGCATGATTGGAGACACGGGGCAGAATGAAAGACATGGGGCAGGATTGGAGACAGATTGTGCAGGATCATGGGGCAGGATGGATACGATGGAGACAGATGGGGCAGGATGGGGAGATCCTATGGGGCAGGATGGGGAGATCATATGGGGCAGGATGGATACCAATGAGGGCAAGATGCGAGAACATATGGCTGGAACCAGGAATGAGACACGCGGGGGCCAGGATAGGGGATATTATTACCATAGGGGCTAATTAAGGGATATTATTACTGCAGTGACGTATTTATTTTATTTTTTGAGTATACTGTTTTAAATGGGGGGGGGGGGGGGCGGTCCTGTTACTGTGTAGAGTGATACTATGTCGCCTTTTTTTCTTCTTCATGTGTTGTAATGTAGAAGTTGGGAAAAATTAAGTAATGTGTTCTGCAAGCGGAGCTCGAGATAACTGTGTTATTTCCGCAGAGACTAGTCCTGGCTGGAAGAAGTGACGGCGGTCTGTGCTGGATGAAAGTTGAAAGATGAAGGACTTCACTGGTGAGTAAGTGTGTTACCTGTACACTGACACTATACACAGAGCTCCTGTGTATAATGTCACCAGTGATCGCTGTATTACCTACACATTATATACAGAGCTCGTGTATAATATCACCAGTGATCACTGTATTACCTGTACACAGACACTGCATACTAAGTACAGATCTCCTGTGTATAATGGCACTTATGGTGATGGTATTGTGTTTTTTTTTTTTTTTATTACTGATCAGTATTGTAGTATTCGGTCACTTTGTGGTGATCTGGTCATGGTGCGGTGGTATTTGTTCCTTGTATGTGATATTATTTGGTCACTGGTGGTAATATGTGGTCTGGTCATGGTGCGGTGGTATTTGTCCCTTGTATGTGCTATTTGGTCACTGTGGTAATAATATGGTGTCTGGTCATGATGTTGTGGTATTTGTTCCTTGTATGTGATGTTATTCGATCACTGTGGTGGTCATATGTGGTCTTGACATGGTGTAGCGGTATTTGTTCCTTGTATGTGATATTATTGGTCATTTTAAAAATTGAAAAATAAATAAAAATATTCCTAAATTGTATTGCATATTTTAAAAAATATTTAATAGGTTACAGCAGAGTAGGGGCCGGCCAAAAGTGTGTACCGTGTTATGGTGGCGGCTTAAAAAATATTTTGGCCAAAACAAAAGCTGCCGGCTATATGTGGATCTGGTCATAGGAACTGTTAATGTGTGATAGGTGAGAAGTGGAGTTTTTCCAAGAGAACGGTGGGACTGTGGACAGTTCGAGGGGTGGAGCGTGGAGGCGGGGCTGGGGTGGAGCCTGGGCGGAGTCTCATGGGGCCCCAAAAAATTTGCCAGTATGGGGCCCCGAAACTTCTAGTGGCAGTCCTGGGACAGGTGTCTTTTATATAGGTAATGAGTTTAAACAATTAACACGGGTAATGAGTGCAGAGTAGGAGGCTTCTTAGAGAAAAAAATAACAGGTACATGAAAGACAGAATTCATGCTTGTTTGTAGGTTATCAAATACTTATTTTATAAAATAAAATGTGTGCAATGTGTCAAATACTTATTTTTCTCCACTGTTTGTAATTCGCAGAGCCTCACCTAGCTTATCATCATTATGGGTAGACTAGATGGTGGCCCGATTCTAAAGCATCGGGTATTCTAGAATATGTATGTCCACGTAGTATATTACCCAACCACGTAGTATATTGCCCAGCCACGTAGTATATTGCCCAGCTTGCCCAGTCACATAGTATACAGCACAGAGCCACGTAGTATACAGCACAGAGCCACGTAGTATAATGCCCAGTCACGTAGTATATACAGCGCAGTCACGTAGTATGCACCATATCCCTGTTAAAAAAAAAAAAAAAAAAAAAAAAGAATTTAAAATAAAAAATAGTTACATACTCACCTCCTGGAGCCTCCGGATCGAAGCGGCCGTTTCCCGATGCATGTCGCGCGGTCCGGTCTGAAGATTGCATTGCGGTCTCGCACGATGATGACGTAGCGGTCTCGCGAGACCGTACGTCATCATCTCGTGAGACCGCAATGCATGCAGCGGTCACCGGGGCGTCGCGCGGAGCGGGAAAGGCCGGTTCCTGATCCGGGGGGCCACCGGAGGGTGAGTATGTAACTATTTTTTTTTATTTTTTTTTATTTTTAACATTAGATATTTTTACTATTCATGCTGCATAAGCAGCATGAATAGTAAAAAGGTGGTCACACAGGGTTAATAGCAGCGTTAATTGAGTGCGTTACACCGCGGTCAACGCTGCCATTAACCCTGTGTGAGCGCTGACCGGAGGGGAGTATGCGGACGCCGGGCACTGACTGCGGGGAGGAAGGAGCGGCCATTTTTCTTCCGGACTGTGGCCGTCGCTGATTGGTCGCGGCAGCTATGACAGGCAGCTGCCGAGGCCAATCAGCGAATGAATACCGTGACAGACAGACAGAAGGACAGACGGAAGTGACCCTTAGACAATTATGTAGTAGATGGGGCTCTTTGTTATTGCTGAGTAGAAAATATGCAAATTCTACTATATTTATTGGAAAAAAAATTTTTAAATTAATTTTTATAACTAATTATTTGTGATATATTATGCAGTAGCTGGAATTGCTTTTTTTGTTTATTCTAAAGCATTTGAGGATGCTGTAAAAAGCACTTGTCCTATTACACAACAGAGGGAATTTATCATGACTGGCATTTCACATGTCCGTCTTGAACTGAAGGCCTGCCATTTCAATGTATGCCAAAATTATTAAAAGATGAACACCTCTAAATAAATTTGGTGCATCTTTTGGACTTTATATGCTCTCGAAAATTTAGATTTAGGCTACAATGTACTTAAGTAATAGTAAATTTGTTGTCCCACTTGCATTTAAAAGGGCTAATGCCAACGTAAAATGGTATAAATTCACAATTTTTGTCCTCATCCCTTACACCAATTAAAAATTACTTTTGCTATGCATATCTAATATCTAATGTATCCAGGTACTATCTTGAATCACCTACTCTATTACTTGAGTGGGAGGTTGCTCTTCAATAGCATTTTGACAACATTATACACGTGCTTCTCACAAAATTAGAATATCATCAAAAAGTTAGTTTAATTCAGTTCTTCAATACAAAAAGTGAAACTCATTATAGAGAGTCATTGCAAACAATATGTCTCTGCACATGTCAGCGTGTTTTCACGGACCGTGTGTCCGTGTGCAAAACACGGAGACATGTCAGTGTTCGTGGGAGCGCACGGATTACAGGGACCCATTAAAGTCAATGGGTCCGTGTAAAACACGGACGCTGTCCGTGTGCAGTCTGTGTGCCGTGCAGGAGACAACGCTACAGTAAGCGCTGTCCCCCCCACGTGGTGCTGAAGCCGCCATTCATATCTTCTGTCCAGCAGCGTTTGCTTGAGAGAAGATATGAAAAATGTTTGTTTGTTTGTTTGTTTGTGGTTTTAAAATAAAGATCCCTGTTCCCATCCCCCTCCCACCCCCTGTGCACCCGCCCGCTGTTAATAAAATACTCACCCGTCTCCCTCGCAGCGACCTGTCCTCGCCGCAGCTTCTCCTGTATGAGCGGTCACGTGGGGCCACCGATTACAGTCATGAATATGCGGCTCCACCTCCCATAGGGGTGGAGCCACATATTCATGACTGTAATGGACGGCACCACGTGACCGCTCATACAGGAGAAGGTGCAGCGAGGACAGGACGCTGCGAGGGAGCCGGGTGAGTATTTTATTAACAGCGGGCGGGCGCACAGGGGGTGGGAGGGGGGTGGGGATAGGGATCTTTATTTTAAACACGAAAAAACAAAAAAAAGAATGATTTTTCATATCTTCTATCCAGCAAACGCTGCTGGAGAGAAGATATGAATGGCGGCTTCAGCACCAGATGCAGGGGACAGCGCTTATCTCTAGCGCTGTCTCCTGCACGCTCCGTGTGGTACCCAGGCGGCACACGTGTGCGGCGTGCCACATACGCACGGACACGGATAATTCCGGTACCGGAATTATCTGGACGTGTGACACTGGCCTAAAGCTAAGTGTGTGTGTGTGTGTGTGTGTGTGTGTGTGTGTGTGTGTGTGTGTGTGTGTGTGTGTGTGTGTGTGTGTGTGTATCAAGCCACGCCCACTCCACATAGCCCCGCTCACCACACAGTGCTGAAGGAGGGGGGGGGGGGGTAACAGTGCTGAGGAGGGGGGGTCACACGGCTTCTGTATCTCTCACATGCCGCCTATTACCCCCAATGGCCGCACTTCTTTCACAAGAGTCCGCAGCACTCATATCGGCCAGCATCCTCGGCGCCCAGCTCCGTACCACCGGCTCTCTCAGTGACAACACAAATGTAAATGTGTACTCCCTGCCCCAGCTCTCGTCGCCAGGAAACCAGCAGTCAACCAGCCAGAGAAGTGCGGGGAGGAAGAGGAAATAATGAGGCTGGAGGCGGTAGGTGTGGCCTCACGTTTCGTCCCTTGTTTGTCGCATCCGTTGAAAATGTGTTTTCCGGCGGCCGGAGAAAATGGACATAGTAATGTTTTTGTGTCCGTCGAAAAAAAACGGACAGCGACGGATTCGGCGCCATCCAGCATTTGCTAGAATGGAAGCCTATGGCGCCAGATCCGTCATCTGATGGCGCCGGATTCTGTTTTTTTAAACTGAGCATGCACTGATTTTTGCATTTTCCATTCTGGGGTCTCTCGTTCTCGCGCTCTCTCTCTCTCGCTCTCTCTCTCTCTCTCGTCAGCTAGAAACACTTAGACGGATCATCTAGTCGGATCCGACAAAACAAAGGATCCGAAACTGATGTGTGAAAGTGATCTAATACACAGCAGCGCCCCTTTTGGCATGCAATAAGTAGTATAGGAGAGGGGTCTGGAACACAGTCACTATTTCTGGAACGTTTTTTTGAAAATTACACCAAAATCACGTTGCGCTTGGTTGTGTTTAAAATGTTTTTAAATACATTTATATATTTTCGAACACTTTTTTTAATGTGACCATTTCATTGTTTATTAGTATTTATTATTATTATTATAGCTGCATTTACTGCATGTCGCTTTACATGTGAAAAGGGGTGTATATATAATTAATGTATATACGTATCAAGCCGCGGAGAAAAGCTGTGCAGTTAGTTACTATGCCTGGGTAACGCCGGTCTTTTCAGATAGTTTTTCACTTAAAAACTATGTTGTTTTGTTTTATTTCTAGTAAACTAAAGAACTTTATTCTGGCTGTGTCTTTATTTACAATTCAACTATAGGATTAGTAATGGATGGGTGTCTCCTAGAAGCCTTTCCATTACTAAGCTGCGAGCTTGATGTCACCAGACAATACAGTGGGGACATCAACCCCACAAATATGAGCCACACTTTCCACCGCTACAGGGTAAGTTGGAAGAGCCAGGCAAAACGCCAGAATTGGCACATCTAATAGATGCACCTTTTCTGGGCAGCTGCAGGCTTCTATTTTTATGCTGGGGGGGGGGGGGTCAATATCCATGACCCTATACCAGCCTCCAGCTGTCAGCTTTAGGAAGGCTGGTTGTCAAAAATGGGTGGACCCCATGCCGTTTTTTAAAAATAATTATTTAAATAATTTTAAAAATGCGTTGGGACCCCTCTTTTCTTGATAACCAGCCTTGCTGAAGTTGACAGCTGAAGGTTGCAGCCCCAGCTGTGAGTTTTGCCTGGCTGGTTATAGAAAATAGAGGGGAACCTTTTTTTTCATTTATTTATAACGCAGGCGGCGAGTGAGATTACTCCCATCAGCCGCTCATGCTGTTTTTGTTATCATTGAATATAACAATCATCATTCTACCCTTCTGATCGCCGGCAGAACAGGGGAGAATGATGAGAGCCTTGTTCAGCATCGGGCGCCGGGTAACATCGCTTACTGTAGCACTTCTTTTCTGGCGCCTGTGCGCGTGGTACTGATGTGGTACACGGTTGCCACACTTGTGCCACAAGTATTACATACACCGACACTGACATCTCCGGTACTGTTTTTTTCCGATGCTGGAAATATCAGGATGTGTGAAACCGGCCTTAGTCTGTTTCAGTAGGCTCCACAATCATGGGGAAAACTACTGACTTGACAGATATCCAGAAGGCAGTCATTGACACACTCCACAAGGAGGGTAGGCCACAAAAGGTCATGGCTAAAGAAGCTGGCTGTTCAGAGTGCTGTATCCAAGCATATTAATGGAAAGTTGAGTGGAAGGAAAAAGTGTGGTAGAAATAGATGCACAAGCAATCGGGATAACCACAGCCTTGAAAGGATTGTTAAGAAAAGGCCATTCAAAAATTTGCTGGGAGATTAACTGCTGCTGGACTCATTGCTTCAAGAGCCACCACACACAGACGTATCCATGTCATGGGCAACAAGTGTCGCATTCGTTGTGTCAAGCCACTCATGACCAATAGACAACGACAGAAGCGTCTTACCTTGGCCAAGGAGAAAAAGAACTGGACTGTTGCTCAGTGGTCCAAGGGGTTGTTTTCAGATTAAATAAATTTTGCATTTCATTTGAAAATAAAGGTCCCAGAGTCTGGAGGAAGAGTGGAGAGGCCACAATCCAAGCTGCTTGAGGTCTAGTGTGAAGTTTCCACAATTGGTGATGGTTTGGGGAGCCATGTCATCTGCTGGTGTAGGTCCATTGTATTTTATCAAGACCAGAGTCAGCGCAGCCGTCTACCAGGGAATTTTAGAGCACTTCATGTTTCCCTCTGCCGACAAACTTTTTTGAAATTGAATTTTCCTTCTCCAACAGAACTTGGCACCTTTCCACACTGCCAAAAGTACAGTGCCTTGTGAAAGCATTCTGCTCCCTGGAACTTTTCAACCTTTTCCAACATATCACACTTCAAAAATAAAGATATCAAATGTAAATTTTTGGTGAAGAATCAACAACAAGTGGAACACAATTGTGAAGTTGAGCGAAATTTATTGGTTATTTTACATTTTTTGGGAAATTCAAAAACTGAAAAGTGGGGCGTGCAATATTATTATTGTATAATATTATTATATTATACAAAGGCTCTCCCACATTTCTTATAATCTGTTTGTCACGATCCATTTTTGGATTTGTGGCAGCTCTGGTTCCACTCAGTTTAAAACTTTTTTCCATTTGGACCATCAGGGAGTTAATGTCAGGCCCATGTTGCTGGAGTACTAGGGCCTCATTCCAGATTTTGCTATGTGGTCCCTTTGTCTTGTTCATATACAATACTATGCTTTTTTTTATTGCAGTTTATCCAATCTGACTAAATGTGTAGCTATTTATTCTTTACATCAGTCCTGATGAAGATGGATACAATCTGATAATTTGTAATCCGTTGAGTCCCACAGATAATAATTAGACTTTTAAATTATTAAAAAGTGTGAATGAAGATGCAATACATAGATTCTACCATAAAGACAAATGTAACAAAAGGTTTATGGCTTAGCTCTTAGTGGCTTCCTAAACTGGATTTTTTTGGTTAACAACCTACTGTAGATTGCAGTAGTGTATGGACCCATTGATCCTGCTACACCTTCTATTGGTTTTTAACCCCTTACTGACATCGGACGTACTAATACGTCGATGTCAGTATTCCGCCCTTTGAAGTGGGCTCCAGCGGTGAGCCCACCTCAAAGCCAGGACATGTCAGCATTTTTGAACAGCTGACATGTGCCCGCAATTGGCACAGGTAGAATTGCGATCCACTGGCGCCTATTAAGTAGTTAAATGCCGCTGTCAAACTCTGACAGCAGCATTTAAATCGCGCTTCCAGCCACCAGGCCGGAAACACGTGCACCTCTGTCCTCCGTCACGTGATCAGGGGTCATCGGTTCATCGGAATGACAACCAGAGGTCTCCTTGAGACCTCTATGGTTGTCAGTGTCGAATTGCTGTGAGCGCCACCCAGTGGTAGGCACTCATAGCAACTCAGCAATTCTACTACATAGAGGCGATCTGACCATCACATCTGTGTAGCAGAGCCAATCGAGTTGTGCCAGCTTCTAGTCGCCTATGGAGATTATTGAAGCATGGCAAAAGTAAAAAAAGTGTTTAAAAAAAAAAAAAAATGCAAAAGTTCAATTCACCCCCCCCCCTTTCGTCCCAATCAAAATAAAACAATAAAAATAAAATCAAACATACACATGTGGTATCACCGCTTTCAGAATTGCCCGATCAATAAAAAAAAAAAAAAAAAAAAAAAAAAAGGAATTAACCTGATCGCTAAACGGCGTAGCGAGAAAAAAAAAAAAGTCAAAACAACAAAATTACGTTTTTTTTGCTTGCTGCGACACTGCATTAAAATGCAACTAGGGGCGATCTAAATATCGTATCTGCACCAAAATGGTATCATTAAAAACGTCAGCTCGGCATGCAAAAAATAAGCCCTCACCCAACCAGAGATCACGAAAAATGGAGACGCCACGGGTATCGGAAAATTCCCCTTTTTTGTTTAGCCAAGTTTGGATTTTTTTTTTCACCACTTAGATAAAAAAGAACCTAGACATGTTTGGTGTCTATGAACTTATAATGACCTGCATAATCATAATGGCAAGTCAGTTTTATCATTTAGTGAACCTAGCAAAAAAGCAAAAGAAAACAAGCGTGGGATTGCACTTCTTTTGCAATTTCATCGCACTTGGAATTTTTTTCCCGTTTTCTAGTACACGACATGGCAAAACCAATGGTGTTGTACAAAAGTACAACTCGTTCCACAAAAAATAAGCCCTCACATGGCCATATTGACGGAAAAATAAAAAAAGTTATGGCTCTGGGAAGGAGGGGAGTGAAAAACGAAACCGCAAAAAGCTCCGGTCATGAAGTGGTTAATCAGCAGGCAGGTCTCATTGCAGAATGTATTTTTATTTTGTTCAGACTCCTGCAAAGCGGTGTACTTCCTATGCAGATTACGGCTGGTACTGAAATGACTTTATACATGCATGTACTTGGGTTAGGTGTGCGCTATGTTTGTGTCAGTTGTCTTGTGCATAATCTTAGGAAATATGCGCTTCATGGTGGACAGTGAACACTATCAGGATAGACACTAGACAGGCAATCCATGCATGTGTTGCAGCTGTCGAACAACCGCCGTGACTCAAACAGTTTTTTTTAGCACACTGAAGACACTCTGTTTTGCACCGTAGCATGCTCAGATAACACCTTATAACAGAGCCTTGTTCTTGAGATACATGCTGGCAGGAACCACCTCTATTAGGCTATGTGCCCACATTGCAGAATAGAATTAGATTTTTCCTCATCAAATCCGCATACCCTTGCCAGGAAAGCGCATGGGGATTTTGATGCGTTTTTTATGCGGTTTGGACGTATTTTTCATGCGGTTTTCATGCGTTTTTTCCCAATACACGTCTATGGCTGCGGAATCACCGCAATTCCACAAAATAAATGAACATGCTGCGTATTTTACCGTGATGCGATTCCGCTGCAGAAGAATACGCAGCTTTGGCACAGCAATTGCGGAATGGAATTAAAATTAATGGGATGCGTTTTGTTAGCATTTTTTAAGCATTTCCATAGTGGAAAAACGCTTAAAAAACGCAACGTGGGCACACAGCCTTAGGCCGGTTTCACACGTCAGTGCCTCCGGTATGTGTAGTGACAGTTTTCTCACGTACCGGAGACACTGACACACGTAGACCCTTTCAAATGGATGGGTCTATGCACATGTCATCGTGTTTTTTACGGACCGTGTGTCCATGTGCAAAACACGGAGACATATCCGTTTTTTACCGGCAACACGTACCGCAATATGTCCAACACACATGCACATGGAGAACAGTGTACACTCTCCTCCATGCGCCGTGAAAGAGACAGCGCTACTGTAAGCACCGTTTCCCTGCGTGTGGTGCTGAAGCCGGCTGTTATCCGCTCTCCCGAAAGCAGTGCGAGTAAGGGATGAAAGAAAACCCGACGTGCGGTCCCCCCCTATATTTTCCAACCAACCCGGAAAAACTCACAGGTGCTGGCTGCTATTCTCAGGCCGGTAAGGGGCCATGTATATGGGCCCCCCCAGTCTTAAAAAAGCAGATCGCAGCTGCCCAGAAAAGGCGCATCTATTAGATGCGCCAATTATGGAGCTTTGCCCAGTTCTTCCCACTGCCCTGTGGCATTGGCATATGGGGTAATAAGGGGTTAATGTCACCTTGCTATCGTAAGGTGACATTAAGTCGGCTTATGGAGAAGTTTCAATAAGACACCTATCCATTACTAATCGCACAGTTGTGAAAGAGTTAATAAAACACACACACTAAGAAAAAAGTATTTTAATTAAATATTGAAACACACAGGTTTTTCATTTCTTTATTATACTCTCGATCCAAGCAGAAGCCCTCGTTCTGTAAAAAAAAAAAATCCAAAATAAAAAAGCAACAATATCCCATACCTGTCTGCCGTACAGTCAAGTCCCATGCTGTAAATCCATCTCAAGGGGTTAAATAGTTTACAACCGGGAGCCCTGCTAATGCGGCCGCTCCCGGTTGCAAACGACTGGGGAATGAATGAAATGCAGGAGCGGAGCTTCATTTACTAGCGGTGCCGTCACTGAAGCTGCGCCCCCTGGCGTCATGAACTCATGAATTCTGTAGCTTGGGAAAATATTCAGAAATGTTATTTTAAATTTCATTGCAATGGACCCTCTCTTTTCCTAAATATTGACTTATGTGGGGATGTGTTATGATATGATATATATTTGGAGGTATTTTTTTGTTTTATCAAATAATTGTTTGGACTGTGTTTCAAATTCATCTGCCTCTTTCACACTTCCGTCTGCTGGTGCTCGTCGTAATGCGTTGTTGTGACGTATTGACGGACGTTATGCAAATAGTGAAAAATGTGTGTAACGCAACACATCCAGTGTTTAGAGAGAGAGACTCTTTTCCCCGTGTTGGCATATGCTTCGAGGCATGCTCAGAAGTAAAAACTGCATCCGTCACTGGATTCCTGCTTTTCACAGTGCGTGCAGGATCCAGTGTCCATAGGCTCCCATTCTGTGGAACAACGTATGCCGCAGGAGGCGTCGGGGAACGTTTTTCCACTGCAGACAAAAAACGTTTCATGGAACGCAGGAATCCAGTGACGGATACAGTTTTTACATCTGAGCATGCCTGGAAGCATATTCCGATCCGGGGAAAAGTCTCTCTCTACATTGCAATTCAGGCAACAACGAGTAACGCATCCATCAAAACACTGGATGCGTCACACACGTTTTTCACTATTTGCACGACGTCCGTCGATACGTCACAACAACGCTGTCACGATGCAGAAATAGGAAAACAGGAGATGAGGAATCTGGGCCCCTGAACTGCCCCTCAGACTAGGGGAAGCCCTGTCTTTCCTTAACTTGGGGGTACCCTTGAAGGTAGGGAGGCCCAAGTCACCGACCTGTCCCTGTCTCCTGTTAAACCCTGAACTAAACCCCCAACCCCCACCACAGGAGGTGAACAGAGAAAACAGCACACAAAGCAAATAAACAATATTGAGGGGAACACGAAACCAAAAGGTGAATGCACAAACTACAAAGGGACAAAGAAACAATAACACCACACTTAGCTTTCTCTGCTGCAATGCACCGCACAGCAGAGTAAGGCACCAGGAATGAGTATTTAGCTGCTCAGCACTCAGCAAGCTCCTTTTCCAGCAAGGTTGGTATCCAAAGGACCTGTATAACCAACAGTCAGCTGAAGCACCAGGTGACCTTATAAAGGATGGTGGGAGTGGTCACAAACATCAGCTGACCCAGCTGCAATGCAATAACACCAGCGGCCACCGGCGGGAGTAAACTGCATTAACCCCCAATGACCAGAAAGGAAAAAAGTTTATATCTGAGGGAAACTAGATCTGCCACAGATCCAAACATGGATTGTGACAAACGCATTACGACGCCCGCCACCAAATGGAAGTGTCAAAGAGGCCTAAGGCCTCGTCTTTGTAGTCTCTCTCTCTTCCCGGAATAGAAAATCCTACTTCTCCACTATGCAGATCCTCTGCACATCACCAGTGGAAATCCAAGGCTACGACTACAGATTCCTACCACTAAAAATACTCTTTGGGTTTTAATCCATCATGCGAATATATCCTTAGGGAGTTATCTGTATATCTGTCCACATGGAAAGATGCATAACTAGGTTAATACTGGAGATTATACTGTAGTTGTAGCTTTAGTATAATTATCTTGCTTGCTGAACATCTTCGATTTATAAGACAAGTGGTCCAGGAAAATGTCCCGTTCTCTCAGTTCATTGCAGTCTCCCTTTCATTCGTCCTGTGGAGACGATATAATATGGTCGTGTTGACAGAAGCCGCTGAGAGTCGAAGATCTGGTTGCTTGGCAGGAGCAGGCACTATGCATCTAATGTCTGACAAGTGTCTTGGCTTAATAGCCAAATCCATTGCCTTCGGAGTATAGGGGTTGTAAACGGAACATTTAATCACCCATATACTTATCCGTTTACTTTCGCCAACAATGGATCCTGTGTGGATCAAAATTCTGAAACTTCCTTGATGCCATATGTTCACTCTGCTTTCATGGTGTTTCCATTTGACAATATTATATGTACATTTTTTAGTAAATTTCTGTAATTTTTTATTTAATTTTTAATCAATTTAAATATGAAAATTTGCAGAAGTCTTCTTTACCAATATATTGCTTCCGAAAGGCTTCTATTGCCCCCGTAGGGCAGGTGCAAGCTGCTGTGACTGCATTAAACACACACGGAAAATTTGCATTAGCAGCAAACTGTGTGTGTCAAGACAAGTACAATCCTTGAATATATGAAATTTACATTGCATTACTTCAATACTAGCTCTATGGATAACATTAAGGTACTTAAGCCTGCAAATGTACATGGCAGAAGGAAGCAAATGTGAACAGGTGCAAGCTGATGTGGCTGCATCAAATACACACCAAAAATTACAGAATCAGACTGTTATTATAAGCCAAGATAATGCAAACATTGATTAAATATGAGCTGCATTACTTCCATGTAGAATACACTTTAATATTTAGGCTACTTTCACACTAGTCCGTCGGTACGGGCCGTCGCAAACCGTCGGCCCGACGGACAGTGTGTTAATGTAGCACAACGTGGGCAGCGGATGCAGTTTTGCAACGCATCCGCTGCCCATTGTGAGTTCCGGGGAGGAGGGGGTGGAGTTTCGGCCGCGCATGCGCGGTCGAAAATGGCGGACCCTACGCACAAAAAAGCGTTACATTGAACATTTTTTGTGCGTCGCGGTCGCCAAAAACACGACGCATCCATCGCATGACGGATGCGACGTGTGGCAATACTAATACAAGTCTGTGGAGAAAAAACGCATCCTGCGGGCAACTTTGCAGGATGCGTTTTTTCTCCAAAATGACGCATTGCGACGTCCGTGACGCGACGCTAGTGTGAAAGTAGCCTTAGTTACCTAAAGGGAATCTGTCAACTAATTTTGGCCGGTTTCTATTGCGGATTCCGCTGCGGGATTACACCTGCAGTTTTCTATTGGAGCAGCTGTAAACCCGCAGCGGAATCAGCACAAAGAATTGACATGCTGCGGAATGTAAACCGCTGCGTTTCCACACATTTTTTTTCCGCAGCATGTGCACTGCGGATTTCGTTTCCCATAGGTTTACATTATACTGTAAACGCATGGGAAAAAACAAATGAGAAGAAAAAAAAGTTTTGTCCAGAAAACTTGGACTTTTTTTTTCATAGACACTTGTGTAAACTAGTAGCCTAATAGAATGAAGCAAGTGTGAACAGGTACAAGCCGCTATGGCTGCATTAAAGAGAATCTGTCACCTAATTTGGCCCTATAAGCTGCGGCCACCGCCATCATGGGCTTATCTACAGCATTCTGTAATACTGTAGATAAGCCCCCGATGTAAACTGAAAGATAAGAAAAACAAGTTAGATTATACTCACCCAGGGGCGGTCCGGTGCAGTTCGGTCCGATGGGTGATGCAGTCCGGGTCCAGCGCCTCCCATCTTCATACGATGTCCTCTTCCTTGCTTTTGTCGCGGCTCCTGCGCAGGTGTAATTCTCTGCCCTGTTGAGGATGTCAGAGAGGCCCGGCGCCTGCGCACTGCAGTACTTTACGCTGCCCTCAACAGGGCAGACAAAGTACACCTGTACAGGAGCCACAACAGAAGCAAGGAGGATGACGACATTATATGAAGATGGGAGGCTTGTACCTGTTCACACTTGCTTCATTCTATTAGGCTACTAGTTTACACAAGTGTCTATGAAAAAAAAGTCCAAGTTTTCTGGACAAAACTTTTTTTTCTTCTCATTTGTCATCCGAATGCATCCATTTTTACGTAGTAGCAGTTATACAAAAAAAATGCACAAGATTAAATAATTTCCTATGTAGTTGCAATGTATCTATTAAAAATTGTCTGCTATAGGGTGGCTCCAATTTTTTAGTTCTTTGCTCGTCCATAAACTTGGGTGAGTCTCATAGGTCATAAGGAAGAAACTAGTGATTATTGCAAAATGTATTTTTCCACGGACGGCATACGGTCCGTAAATACACTCATGGGAACTTGACTTCAGGGTATTAGGAGGTGTTGATTACATTTGCTTCTGTGTAGTATTCATTTGGAGGTGGTAACTGCCTCCGTATTTGGCAGAGCACTTCTCCCATCATTCTAAGGGTATGTGACCACAGTCAGTATTCGCTGCAGATTGGACGCTGCGTGCAGCCTAAGGGTATGTGCACACGCTGCGGATTTTGCTGCGGATCCGCAGCGGTTTCCCATGCGTTTACAGTATAATGTAAACCTATGGGAAACGAAATCCGCAGTGCACATGCTGCGGAAAAAAATGCGCGGAAACGCAGCGGTTTACATTCCGCAGCATGTCAATTCTTTGTGCTGATTCCGCTGCAGGTTTACACCTGCTCCAATAGAAAACTGCAGGTGTAAACCCGCAGCGGAATCCGCAATAGAAACCGCGATAAATCCGCAGGAAAAACCGCAGCGGTTTTGCACTGCGGATTTATCAAATCCGCTGCGGAAAAATCCGCAGCCCTCACAGATACGTGTGCACATACCCTTAGTGTTCGTCAGATGAAGCCTTGGGTGAAACGTGCATTGGAGCTGATGGGCCAACACATATGTACTTTACCCCTACATATCTACATACCAGCTTGATGTAAGTACTTGATCTTTTTTCTTGGCCAAAATGTATTTAGCAATAGTCATAGCAATTGTCCTTGACTAGGGGTATATTTTTAGGGTCTCTTGTTTTTAGGCCCAGCTAATTCATATATTGCCATATATATATTTGTTTAAAATAAAAAATTGTACGCATGTACTGGCATCACCCTTTTTTAGAAATACTCTGTTTGCATCTTACTTATATCTGATTGTATATATTTCATTTTTTTTTTAAATATTGGAATAAAATGTGATGTTTTATGAAGACCTGTTTTGCACTCTGTGTCCTCATGTTGGTTTTATAGTTTTCCAAATCAGTCAGGGAATAAAAACCTGTGTGTGCATGAGATATCTGAAATCTCAGACTTTGCTGGTACTGTAAAATTAACATTAAAACATGCTGCAAAACTGCAACGTATGAACATAGCTTTACTGGCAAGCAGGGCGTCACCTCCTGATGCTGAAATGCAGACGTTATATAACTTGAGCTGTCTATACTGTAAGATGTCAGACGGGCAAAAATGCTGCCTAAAATCACTAACTATTCCCACCATAAATAAGGCTGGAGTGATACCGTGACTTTGGCCTGAGATCGCCCTGTGCAGTTGCTACATCACAGCATAAGGCCGGTTTCACACGTCAGTGTCTCCGGTACGTGAGGTGACCGTTTCCTCACGTACCGGAGACACTGACACACGTAGACACATAAAAATCAATGCATCTGTGCAGATGTCATTGATTTTTTGCGGACCGTGTCTCCATGTGCCAAACACGGAGACATGTCAGTATTCGTGGGAGCGCACGTACTACATGGACCCATTAACCCCTTCATGACCATGGGATTTTTCATTTTTCCGTGTTCGTTTTTCACTCCCCTCCTTCCCAGAGCCATAACTTTTTAATTTTTCCGTCAATTTGGCCATGTGAGGGCTTATTTTTTGCGGGACGAGTTGTACTTTTGAACAACATCATTGGTTTTAGCATGTCATGTACTAGAAAACGGGAAAAAAATTCCAAGTGCGGTGAAATTGCAAAAAAAGTGCAATCCCACACTTGTTTTTTGTTTGGCTTTTTTGCTAGGTTCACTAAATGCTAAAACTGACCTGTCACTATGATTCCTCCAGGTCAGTACGAGTTCATAGACACCTAACATCACTAGGCTATTTTTTAACTAAGTGGTGAAAAAAAATTCCAAACTTTGCTAAAAAAAAAAATAAAAAAAAAAAAATTGCGCCATTTTCCGATACTCGTAGCGTCTCCATTTTTCGTGATCTGGGGTCGGTTGAGGGCTTATTTTTTGCGTGCCGAGATGACGTTTTTAATGATAGCATTTTGGTGCAGATACGTTCTTTTGATCGCCCGTTATTGCATTTTTATGCAATGTCGCGGCGACCAAAAAAACGTAATTCTGGTGTTTCGAATTTTTTTCCCGCTACGCTGTTTAGCGATCAGGTTAATGCTTTTTTTAAATTGATAGATCGGGCGATTCTGAGCGCGGCGATACCAAATATGTGTAGATTTGATTTTTTTTTTTATTGATTTATTTTGATTGGGGCGAAAGGAGGGTGATTTAAACTTTTATATTTTTTTTATTTTTTTAACATTTTTTTCAACTTTTTTTTTTTTTTACTTTTGCCATGCTTCAATAGCCTCCATGGGAGGCTAGAAGCAGGCACAACGCGATCGGCTCTGCTACATAGCAGCGATCTGCTGATCGCTGCTATGTAGCAGAAATGCAGGTGTGCTGTGAGCGCCGACCACAGGGTGTCGCTCACAGCCACCGGCAATCAGTAACAATAGAGGTCTCTAGGACCTCTATGGTTACCATCCAGACGCATCGCCGACCCCCGATCATGTGACGGGGGTCGGCGATGACGTCATTTCCGGCCGCCCGGCCGGAAACGGTAGTTAAATGCCGCTGTCTGCGTTTGACAGCGGCATTTAACTAGTTAATAGGTGCGGGCAGATCGCGATTCTGCCCGCGCCTATTACGGGCACATGTCAGCTGTTCAAAACAGCTGACATGTCCCGGCTTTGGTGCGGGCTCACCGCGGAGCCCTGCATCAAAGCAGCGGATCTGACCTTGGACGTACTATCCCGTCCAAGGTCAGATAGGGGTTAAAGTCAATGGGTCCATGTAAAACACGTACCGCACACGGACGTTGTCCGTGTGCAGTCCGTGTGCCGTGCAGGAGACAGCGCTACATTAAGCACTGTCCCCCCCCAGTGGTGCTGAAGCCGCGATTCATATCTTCCCTGCAGCAGCGTTTGCTGCAGAGAAGATATGAATAATAGTGTTTAAAATAAAGATCTATGTGCCCAAAGCCCCCCCGCCCCCTGTGCGCCCCCCCCCGCTGTTCTGAAAATACTCACCAAGCTCCCTCGTTGGCTGTTGCTGCTTCCTGTTCTGGCCGCATCTTCTCTTGTATGCGGTCACGTGGGACCGCTCATTTACAGTAATGAATATGCGGCTCCACCTCCCATAGGGGTGGAGCTGCATATTCATTGCTGTAATCGGCGGCCCCACGTGACCGCATACAGGAGAAGATGCGGCCAGAACAGGAAGCAGCGACAGCCAACGAGGGCGGGGGGCACATAGATCTTTATTTTAAACACTATTATTCATATCTTCTCTGCAGCAAACGCTGCTGCAGGGAAGATATGAATCGCGGCTTCAGCACCAGATGCTGGTACGTGTGGTACCCAGCACGGTGCGTGTGGTACCCAGTGGCCGCACGTGTGCCACACTGATGTGCCACAGAAACGTAGGGGCACACGGACACGGATAATTCCGGTACCGATTTTTTTTTTTTCCGGTAGTGGAATTATCTGGACGTGTGAAACCGGCCTAATGCAGGTGAATGGGGTTACATTGCATTTGCAACTCACTGAATACTGTGACAGTCAAGATGCAAAACGTTTGAGTCAGTTGGATTTTTTTTGTGACTTGTCACGGTCGCAGTACTTTGTGGCTCACAGTTCAACCCATTTGTGCATTACGTTTCAATGTAGCAGCTGCATGGAGAGATCTTGTGGTGTATGACCTGTGTCATGGTCAAAGTCGCCATCTAGCACCAGCATAAGTTGTTTTGGCTACTTGGCTAGGGGGTTTTGTCCAACTAGATAAAAAAACTTCTGCTTGCTTGTGGCTCTTTGGCTGTTACAAAATTGCAACTCCAAAGATGCGCCTCAGTTGTAACTTGCAAAATACCTTCCTATAGATATGCATCCAAAATATCAATTTTTTTTTATTAATCACACAGACACAGTGTGTCTGTGTGCAAAATGATGTGCTGTGACTTATGGTTATGTTGTGTTTAAGAGATTATAAAAGTAAAATAAAAAGAAAATAAAGCGAGAGAGGAAACTGGAAGCCCAATGTACAAAGTCGGGGCATATCGGTTCACCAGAGATGGAGCATCTAATGTCACTGCTGGAGCCGGATGGTCTGCAGTTTGCATGAGCCTCAAGGCCTCTGTTTGTTCTGAAGCATTAAATTACACCTCAACTTCACACTTTGACAATGAGCCAATAACTCGGGAAAAGAGATACGACTTTATATGCTGAGGTCTGCCCCAGGGAAAGTAACCATGAAATCCTGAGCCAGCCACCAAAATCCTTTTACTTTGCTGTATAATATCCTGAATCATTCCTTTAAAAAAGAGAAAAAAAAATGTAAAACCCTGCATATACGTCACTTAAATTTTTTGTGGCCAAGACTTTGATGTTCTGTTTATTTCCTTTTTTATTTTGTTGCAATGCAGTCTGTTTTATATTTTGTTAGATGTATACCCATCACTGTATGCATACATGATATTGCATTGATAAACTTGTATAAATCCAGACTACTGCAATATTGTTCACATCTCAAGTTGTGAAATTCAACCTCAAGCTGTAATTTGACGTTAAAGCGCTTTTCAAGTAATTTTTAAAGTGTTTAGCTTCATCTGTTGATGACCAGAATTAGAATACGTCATCAATATCAGATTAGTGAGGTTTCCACTAGAACCTTGCCCCATCGCACTGCCTCCGCCAGCTTGTCCTTTTCCTATAGTGTACTCTGATGCTATATCTTCCACAGGTAAGTGATGCACAGGTGCTCGGCCATCCACATGATATAAAAGTGATAGATCAGACCAAGCTGCCTTCTTCCATTGCTCCTTGGTCCAGACCTGAAGTTCACGTGTCCCATGCAGTCACTTTCAGGAGACGTGGAGTCAGCATGGGACTCTTGGTAGTCTGCGATTGCCAAATATGGCAAGTGGCGATTCTCTGCGTGTCCTGACAACTCTTCTGTGGGATCAAATCAGACGTGTTGGCTTTCGCCACCCTCATACATCAGCAAGTCTTTTTGAGGCCATGACCCTGGCAGTGGTTTTCTGGTTGTCCTCTTCGACCCCTTTTGGTAGATATTAACCACTGCATACTGAGAACACCCCAGAGAGGACACTGGGCTACACTTCATTCTCGGTATTAGGCCGGAGTCACACACAACGCATAAAAATACGGTCCGTTTTTGATGGCCGAGATACGCAGAAAATTTCCTTAACAGTGATCCGTATTCAATGCGAGGATGCGAGTTTTCTCCAAAAATTATCCGTGTGTCATCCGTATGGCATCCGTACGGCGAGATTTTCTGGCTGGCTTTCAAAATGGACATAGAATGGATCCATGGCCTCAAATATTCGTAAAAACATATATACAGTTACACATATATATATATATATATATATATATATATATATATATATATATATATATATATATAATGTGTGTCAGTGAGACACATATATATACAAATATTTATATTTCATATAGCGCTAGATAGCAGAAAAGCTGGTAATTCAATTGCCGGCTTTTGCTATCTCCTTCCGAAACCCGATAGGATATGAGACATGGTTTACATACAGTAAACCTTTTCATATCCCTTTTTTTTAACATATTCCTCACTAGTAATGTTAGAAGTGTATGTGTGCAAAATTTGGGTGCTCTAGCCGTTAAAATAAAGGGTTAAATCACGGAAAAATCTGGCGTGGGCTCCTACACAATTTTCTCCGCCAGAGTGGGAATACCAGTGACTGGGGGCAGATATTAATAGCCTAGAGAGGGACCATGGTTATTGCCCCCCCCGGCTAAAAACATCTGCTCCCAGCCACCCCAGAATAAGCACATCTGTAAGATGCGCCTATTCTGGCACTTAGCCTCTCTCTTCCCACTCCCCTGTAGCGGTGGGATATGGAGTAATAAACGGTTAATATCACCTTGCTATTGTAAGGTGACATTAAGCCTGGTTAATAATGGAGAGGTGTCAATAAGACACCTATCCATTATTAATCCTATGTTCATAAAGGGTTAAAAAAACACACATTAGGAAAAAAGTATTTTAATGAAATAAAGACACATGGTGTTGTAATAGTTTGTTAAACGCTCAATCCAATTGAAGACCTTTGTCACCTGAAACAAAGTTAAAATAAAAAACAACAATATCCCATACCTCTTCGATGTTACAGTCAAGTCCCACAATGTAATCCATCAGAAGGTGTTAATTAATTTTTTGCAAGCAGAAGCTCTGCTAATGCAGCTGTGCTCCTGCCTATAAAAAGTGGGGAATGAATGGAATGCAGGGGAACGTAGCTACCTAGACTTGCGGTGATGCAACGTCACCAACGTCACGTTGCACCACAGACTGTCCATCTGCCGCCTCATTAGGAGCATGCCTAGGCGTGGTAGGGAGGTCATATAGGCACGTGAAGGCCACACACACTACTGGGCATCATTTCCTTGTCTTGAGGCATTTCCACTGAAGTTGGATCAGCCTGTAACTTCATTTTCCACTTTGATTTTGAGCATCATTCCAACTCCGGACCTCTGTGGGTTATTAGTTGTGATTTACGTTGATCATTTTTGGTTTTATTGTTCTCAACACATTCCACTATGTAATGAATAAAGATTTACCTTTATTTTTTTGTGCAGTGTACATGTGCGTGTGTGTGTTTTGACAAATATTTCCTTTGAAAACAATGTGTAAATGACATGGAGAACAGCTGTATGTAAAAGCTCATGTTTAAATTGCATTTCAATTGGATAGCAATCGCAATACACTCGGATGTAAATCGGATGCTAGGTGTGAAAATCACATGATACTCGCATGGCACTCGTCTGTTTTTTCGATCCAGATATCGGAACTTTTTTTCTCTCATATGGGTACATACCCTTAGGATTCAAATGACATTAATCACAAATGAAACATCAAATTCAAGTTTGTGCCTTGCTTCTCTTGTATATTTCTGCACTAATATGGATTATTTTCCCCATGGCTTTGGCTATTCAGCTCAACAATAGCTGTAGTGAATATAGAGCTAGAGACATACCATAAATTATCCTCTTATGTCATGCTCTATCTACTTCTGTATCGACCATTCAGAATAAATTATGCTGTAACTAGCTCCTTTGTTCTGTTTCCAGGTACTGCCCAAGGGAAGACTCAGCCACTTAAAAAAAAAAAAAAAAAGATTCTGCCCTTTTTGCCCACGACTGAGCCCCACAGGATTGCATTCCGAGACCGAGCTCGCCTCAACTCATGGAGAAGTACGAGAAGATCGGTAAAATAGGAGAAGGTTCTTATGGAGTTGTCTTTAAATGCCGGAATAGAGACACGGGACAGATTGTAGCAATAAAGAAGTTCTTAGAGTCAGAAGATGATCCAGTGATTAAGAAAATTGCCTTACGGGAAATCCGCATGCTTAAGGTAATAGTCAATGACCCAGATATAGTCACATAATGTTTTTTTGATGAGGTATTGCCGTGTATAAATAATCACGTTATTGATTATTGGTTAGTGCATGTGTTACACCAGGAAAATGAGTCCTTCTGTATTTTCCTTGTAATGGTGGCGCAGTTGTTAGCACAGCATCCTTGCAGCTCTGGAGTCCTGGGTTCAAATCCCACCAAGGACAACATCTGCAAAGAGTTTGTATGTTCGCTCCGTATTTGCGCGGGTTTCCTCCGGGTACTCCGGTTTCCTCCCACATTCCAAAGATATACTGATAGGGAATTTAGATTGTGAGCCCCAACGGGGACAGTGATGATAATGTGTGCAAACTGTAAAGCGCTGCGGAATATGTTAGCGCTATATAAAAATAAAGATTATTATTATTAATTGTTGTATCGATTTTGCTGAAATTATGATATGAGATATGAAAGTTTTACACTGAGCCATCAAAGGTGAATGATGTATATTTACATTGCCTTTCAGAACGGGATACGTAAGGTAGAGCAGGGCTGATAACTATAAAGAAAAACGCTCAGGTTCCTCACATACTAAGTGTATTTTTAGTCTACGCAGATTTGAATACTCACTCTATACCCCTCCAACAGTCCTATCCATCAATGTCAATGGCTGCTCACTTTCCTCAGTTCCACACGCTCGGTGCCTCAGGGTGATCCTTGACTCTGCCCTCTCTTTCAAGCCACATATCCAAGCCCATGCCTCCTCTTGCCTCCTCAAACTCAAAAATATTTCCTGGATCCGCACATTCCTTGACCAAGACACCACAAAAACACTAGTGCACGCCCTTGTCATCTCCATCCTCAACTATTGCAACCTCCTACTATCTTCTGGCCTCCCCTCTAGCACTCTGGCACCACTCCAATCCATCCTACACTCTGCTGCCTGACTAATCTACCTGTCTCCCCGTTACTCCCCAGCCTCTCCCCTATGCCAAGCCCTTCACTGGCTTCCTATCGTCCAGAGACTCCAGTTCAAAACCCTTGCTATGTTCAAAACATACAAAGCCATCCACAACCTGTCTCCTCCATACATCTTTGACATGGTCTCCTGGTACTTACAGTACCTACACGCAACCTTCGATCCTCTCAAGATTTCCTTCTCTGCTCCCCTTTTATCTCTTCTACCTACCGTATACAAGACTTCTCCTGTGCTTTCCCCATACTCTGGAACTCTTTACCCCAACACATCAGACTCTCACCTACAACGGAAAGCTTCAAAAGGAACTTGAAGACCCACCTCTTCCGACAAGCCTGCAGCGATCCTCAATCCACTGAACCGCAGCACAACCAGCTTTAACCTCTCTTAGTGTATCTTCACCCATCCCCTGTAGACTGTGAGCCCTCGCGGGCATGGTCCCCTCTCCTTCTGTACCTGTTAGTACCTTGTTTTTGCTCATGTTTATTGTACTTGTCTATATTTGCCCCTTTTCACATGTAAAGCGTCATGGAATAAATGGCGCTATAAAAATGTATAATAATAATGATACACTGTATATGGCCGGGATCACACATGCAAGAAACACGTCCGTGTCTCGCATGTGAAACCCAAGCTCTGGCGCCGGCACTTGGGAGCGGAGCGTGCAGCTCCATGTGTTCCTATGCGGCCGCACGCTCCGCTCTGGAGTGCCGGCGCCAGAGCTTGGATTTCACATGCGAGACACGGACGTGTTTCTCGCATGTGTGATCCCGACCTATAAATGGGAATTTTTTTTTAAAATCCCTTCCAACTGCAATATACAGTGGTATTCCTGTATGTAATTTTGCAGCGGAAAATCCTCTGCATATTTTTTTTCCCCATGAGAAAGTACATTTGAAACCAATTTCACTCGTCTGAAATTCAAAGTCCAAGGACTGGCTGCAATATTCTGACTGACAGAGGATCCCTACCTAAACTGAACAGCCTCATAGACCTGTAGATATCACAGTCACAAACTCAGACCGTGAATATCAGACGTTTGGATTGAATCGAGGAAAGGCGATTCCAGCAGCTAAATAGGAAAGGGTTCTTTACAGTAAGAGCAGTCAGAATGTGGAATATTGTGCCACTATGGGGTGCATGAATTTGTGCAAGCCCTAGTCAGTTTAAAAAAAGACAATCATGGAAAGTGTCAGGGACTTTGTAGCGGAATTGGAAGCAGAGTGTGCTCCACACACAGCAGATTCTGCCTCTATTATAATGCTGGCATTTTTTAAAATTGATTTACATTGTACTGTAAATTACTTGTGGATCTGCAGCGTTTCTGCATGGTAAAAAGTGCTGCGGATCCGCAGAAAATCCGCAACCTGTGCACATAGCCTTAAATGCCACTGACACTTGCTGAAAGCAGTGTTTAACCCCTTAGCGACCGCCGATACGCCTTTTAACGGCGGCCGCTAAGGGTACTTAAACCACAGCGCCGTTAATTAACGGCGCTGTGGAAAAAGTAAATAGCGCCCCCCAGAGGCCGATTTTCTCCGGGGTCTTGGCTGCCGGGGGTAGCCGAGACCCCAGAGAACATGATTCGGGGGTTTTTTAACCCACCCCGCATTTGCGATCGCCGGTAATTAACCGTTTACCGGCGATCGCAAAAAAAAAAAAAACGCGATCTCTTTTTAATTTCTCTGTCCTCCGATGTGATCGCACATCGAAGGACAGAGAAAAGGGGTCCCAGGTGGCCCCCCAATACTCACCTAGCTCCCCCGATGCTCCTCGTGTCTCCCGGTGGGCGCCGCCATCTTCAAAATGGCGGGCGCATGCGCAGTGCGCCCGCCGGCCGGCACTGGGAGAATCTTTGGGGTCTCGGCTGCCGGGGGTAGCCGAGGCCCCAAAGAGCATGATCGGGGTCGGTTTTACCGACCCCTGTTTTGCGATCGCCGGTAATTAACTGTTTACCGGCGACCGCAAAAAAAAAAAAAAGTAAAGTGTAATTCTCTGTCCTCTGATGTGATCGCACATCAGAGGACAGAGAAATAGGGGGATTCGGGGACCCTACAATACTCACCTGTGTCCCTGGATCCTCTTGCTGCTCCTCCTGGCCGCCGGCAGAAGAAAATGGCGGGCGCATGCCCAGTGCGCCCGCCATCTGTCTCCATCTGCCGGCCGGCAGGAGAACAGCAGTTGGGGCTAAAATTAGGGGTAGGGTTAGGGGTAGGGTTAGGGGTAGGGGTAGGGGTAGGGTTAGGCTAGGGTTAGGGGTAGGGTTAGGGGTAGGGTTAGGGCTAGGGTTGGGGCTAAATTTAGGGTTAGGGTTGGGGCTAAATTTAGGGTTAGGGTTGGGGCTAAATTTAGGGTTAGGGTTGGGGCCATGTCAGGGGGTCTCCAAACACGACAGCCAATTTTGCGCTCAAAAAGTCAAATGGTGCTCCCTCCCTTCTGAGCTCTGCCGTGCGCCCAAACAGTGGGTTACCCCCACATATGGGGCATCAGCGTACTCGGGATAAATTGGACAACAACTTCTGGGGTCCAATTTCTCTTGTTACCCTTGTGAAAATAAAAACTTGGGGGCTACAATATCTTTTTTGTGAAAAAAAAAAATATTTTTTATTTTCACGACTCTGCATTCTAAACTTCTGTGAAGCACTTGGGCATTCAAAGTTCTCACCACACATCTATATAAGTTCCTTGGGGGGTCTAGTTTCCAAAATGGGGTCACTTGTGGGGGGTTACTACAGTTTAGGTACATCAGGGGCTCTGCAATCGCAACATAATGCCCACAGACCATTCTATCAGTCTGCATTCCAAAAAGGCGCTCCTTCCCTTCCGAGCTCTGCCGTGTGCCCAAACAGTGGTTTACCCCCACATATGGCACATCAGCGTACTCGGGATAAATTGGACAACAACTATTGCAGTCCAATTTCTCCTGTTACCCTTGTGAAAATAAAAACTTGGGGGCTACAATATCTTTTTTGTGGAAAAAAAAATATTTTTTATTTTCACGACTCTGCATTCTAAACTTCTGTGAAGCACTTGGGCATTCAAAGTTCTCACCACACATCTATATAAGTTCCTTGGGGGGTCTAGTTTCCAAAATGGGGTCACTTGTGGAGGGTTTCTACTGGTTAGGTACATCAGGGGCTCTGCAAACGCAACATAATACCCACAGATCATTCTATCAAAGTCTGCATTCCAAAACGGCGCTCCTTCCTTCCGAGCTCTGCCGTGCGCCCAAACAGTGGTTTACCCCCACATATGGGGTACCAGCATACTCAGGACAAATTGGACAATAACTTTTGGGGTCCAATTTCTCTTGTTACCCTTGTGAAAATAAAAACTTGGGGGCTAAAAAATCTTTTTTGTGGAAAAAAAAATATTTTTTATTTTCACGGCTCTGCATTATAAACTTCTGTGAAGCACTTGGGCATTCAAGGTTCTCACCACACATCTAGATAAGTTCCATGGGGGGTCTAGTTTCCAAAATGGGGTCACTTGTGGGGGATTTCTACTGTTTAGGCACATCAGGGGCTCTCCAAACGCGACATGGCGTCCGATCTCAATTCCAGCCAATTCTACATTGAAAAAGTAAAACGGCACTCTTTCTTTTCCAAGCTCTGCGGTGCGCCCTAACAGTGGTTTACCCCCACATATTGGGTATCAGCGTACTCAGGATAAATTGCACAACAACTTTTGTGGTCTAATTTCTCCTGTTACCCTTGTGAAAATAAGAATTTGTGGGCGAAAAGATCATTTTTGTGTAAACAAAAGCGATTTTTTTATTTTCACGGCTCTACGTTATAAACTTCGGTGAAGCACTTGGGGGTTCAAAGTGCTCACCACACATCTAAATAAGTTCCTTAAGGGGTCTAGTTTCCAAAATGGTGTCACTTGTGGGGGGTTTCCACTGTTTAGGCACATCAGAGGCTCTCCAAACGTGACATGGCGTCCAATCTCAATTCCAGCCAATTCTGCATTGAAAAAGTCAAACGGCGCTCCTTCACTTCTAAGTTCTGCGGTGCGCCCAAAAAGTGGTTTACCCCCACATAAGGGGTATTGGCGTATTCAGGAGAAATTGCATAACAAAATTTATGGTTACATTTCTGTTTTTACACTTGTGAAAATAAAAAAAATGGTTCTGAATTAAGATGTTTGCAAAAAAAAGTTAAATGTTCATTTTTTCCTTCCACATTGTTTCAGTTCCTGTGAAGCACGTAAAGGGTTAATAAACTTCTTGAATGTGGTTTTGAGAACCTTGAGGGGTGTAGTTTTTAGAATGGTGTCACACTTCATTATTTTCTATCATATAGACCCCTCAAAATGACTTCAAATGTGATGTGGTCCCTAAAAAAAATGGTGTTGTAAAAATGAGAAATTGCTGGTCAACTTTTAACCCGTATAACTCCCTAACAAAAAAAAATTTTGCTTCCAAAATTGTGCTGATGTAAAGTAGACATGTGGGAAATGTTATTTATTAACTATTTTTCGTGACATATCTCTCTGATTTAAGGGCATAAAAATACAAAGTTTGAAAATTGCAAAATTTTAAAAATTTTCGCCATATTTCCGTTTTTTCATAAATAATCGCAAGTAATATTGAAGAAATGTTACCACTAACATGAAGTACAATATGTCACGAAAAAACAATCTCAGAATCAGCGGGATCCGTTGAAGCGTTCCAGAGTTATAACCTCATAAAGTGACAGTGGTCAGAATTGCAAAAATTGGCCTGGTCATTAAGTACCAAATTGGCTCTGTCACTAAGGGGTTAAGCTTCTAGATCCCACCCAGATATTAGTTCTGGCTGCCATCGACTTCCCTGCAACGTGAACGCAGGGAGATGATTTGTTGCTATGAAAGCTGGGGGCAAGCTGAATGTCACCTGTCTGATCTCCCCTGTGACGTCCAACCTCTGGTTGGGCATCATAGAAGACTGTGATTTTTACTATATAATTGCTGTATGTACTAGAAGCGATCAGGCAAATTCAGGTTCAACTCCCCTGAGGAAACTAAGAAAGTAAAGAAAATGTTTTTTTCCAGGTCACCACCTGACAGCACCATGGAGGACGTCCTTCTTATTCGCAGTGCGACAGGAAACACGAGAGTTTAAAAGGACCCTCCCCCTTCCACCCTTCAGTGTTTTTCCTGTCCCACTGTGGATAGGAACGACGAGAGATCGCTGTCCCTACAGAGCGTGTGGATCGGGGGGGCTCAGCCTCTTCTTTCCCACGGGTTAATCTCTGTATCGCCGACACCTAAGTAATCGGGTCCCTCAGCGACGCCAGTGCAGCGCTGCTCCTGGTGAGGGGTCGATTCCCCCTGGGGGCTCTCGACCCTAGAAGGCTACCCCAGCGTACCTGCGCGTGGTCTCTGCAGGATGATCCCTTCGCAGACATTCCGGTGCGAGGCAGGTACGGCAGAGTGTTGGGCTGGACTCCATGTGTTCCTCGGCGGTAGACGGGCATTGAACTTCCGGTTCACCGCTGCCGCATCACTTCCGGGTCACGGCGGCAGCAAGGGGGCGGTCTTCCTCATCGCTCCTGTGGGAGTGCTGGGACACAAGCAAAAGGATTTAAGGTAAGTGCTAGATAGCGTGCACTAGGCACCGCAGCAGCTGTAATGGATCCAAGTGCTATACCTGCTGTCAGTGTGGAGGTCCCGGGGAAGCAGGATTCCCTGACGCATGTGAGTCCCCACTAAGGTGTGCCCCCTACAGCCCCATTAAAGGTACTAGTAGTGGTCCCTTTATCTATTCCAGGGGCGTCCTTCATCTGGGGATAAGAAGACGGGCAAAACTAAGAGATGTCCAATATGTGCCACAAAGCTTAATGCCTCATGGCAGAAGCCTCTTTGCGAGTCCTGCACCGCTCGTATCGTAGGAGAGGAACCGGCCTCTCTAATAACAAGCATGAGAGCTATGGTTAGAGAAGAAGTGCAGGCTTCTATATCTAACCTATCTGCCTCCCAGCCGATCCAGTCTGAGTTCCAGGATCCTCCCAGGTCTAGGAAGAGGCAGAGAGAGTCAGATTCGTCATCTGAGGACAGTCCATCCAAATCTGATATAGAGGAAGAGGAGGAAGTATGTAGAGACCCTCCTCATAAGGGGAAAAAGTATCTATTCTCTTCCAACGATATTGACGAACTGCTGGGTGCGATCAGGCAAACTATGCAGGTTGAAGAACCTTCGACCTCTCTCTCCATGCAGGATGAGATGTTCGGGGGGGCTCCGTTCGCAGACTTCAAAAGTCTTTCCGGTTAATGCCCACATTTGGTGAGTCCGAGTTCAGTCTCGGCTTTTGCTCAGGAGATTGCAGCTACTGACCCCTTCTTCACCTCTTCCCGCAGCTCAATGATTTTGGAAGAGTGGGAGGAGGCAGAGAAGAGGATATCCATCCCGAGAGACTTTAGACTCCGTCTTCCCTCTGACCATGAGGAGGTCAAGGACTGGGAAGATATACCTAAAATTGACATCCCACTAGCGAAAGTATCTAAGAGAACTGCCATACCATTCGAGGACTCCTCGAATTTAAAGGAACCCATGGACAGGAAGGCAGATGGTCTCTTTAAGAAAACTTGGGAAAGTTTGGCCTCAGTGATCCGCACAAATATTGCGGCGACATCTGTGGCGAGAGCCATGCATCTATGGGTTGACGATTTAAAGGATCAATTGTCAGCCAAAACTTCTAGGGAGACTATCATCAATGCTATCCCTTTACTTAAACTAGCCACGGGGTTTCTTGCAGATGCTACGGCAGAATCTGTCAGGTTCACAGCCAGAGGGCAATCGCTATCTAATGCAGCACGTAGGGCCATTTGGTTAAAAAGCTGGTCGGGGGATGTTCCTTCTAAGAACAAACTATGTTCCATTCCCTTTTCAGGGGGCTGAGTTTTTGGGCCCGTATTAGACGACATTCTGGAGAAAGCTTCTGATGAAAAGAAGGGGTTACCAGAAGAAAAAAAGAAAAAATTCCAGCCCTTTCGTAGACCCTATTATAGTCAGAGATCAGACTATAGGGGTAAAGGTAAACAAGGGAGATGGAGTTATCAGAAAGGGGGAGAAAATAGGATCAGGAATAGGGATCCAGGTCCCTCAAATCCTAGGTCTGAGTTCCGAAGGAAATGACGCCACCAGGATAAGGGGTCGGTTGTTGAATTACCTGGGGGAGTGGGAAAAAATTACCTCAAATCCGTGGGTCCTTCATGTTATATCTCAGGGGTACAGGATAGAGTTCGTATCTCGTCCCCCAGAAAAAATTTTCATTTCCAACGCCCGTCTCTCTTCAGTCTCACCAATGTGGTCAGACATTCAGGATCTCCTCCGGATGGAGGCAATATCTCCCATACCTCCTCACCAAATGGGAACAGGTCACTACTCGGGTCTTTTCTCTATAATAAAACCGTCAGGAGAATCCCGAACCATCATAAACCTCAAGCCGCTAAACAGATGGCTGTCGTACAAGAAATTCGAGATGGAGTCCATTCGCTCCACAATTTCCCTATTAGGGAAGGACGTGGTAATGTGCACTTTGGATCTAAAAAGTGCGTATTATCACGTTCCAATTTTTTCTCAACATCAAAAGTACCTAAGATTCGCGATAGAGAAAGAGGGTTCAGTCTTCCACTATCAATTCCGTTGCCTTCCATTTGGACTGGCATCGGCTCCAAGAGTTTTTACAAAACTCATCATAGAGATCGTATCTTACCTAAGGAAGCGAGATATCATTATAATACCATATCTAGACGATTTCCTGTTAGTGGCAGACTCAGTGAGCCAACTCAAGATCGATTCTCAGTTGGTGATCTCCACACTGCAGAAACTAGGTTGGGTGTTGAACTGGGAGAAATCACACTTAACCCCAAGATCAAGAAGACAGTTTCTAGGCGTAATACTAGACTCGAAGATCAGGAAGTCTTTTCTTCCAGACAGAAGGCGGTCAGACCTGATGAAGAAGTTTCGACAGTTTGCAAGAACTCGGGTGACAATAAGAGATGCAATGAAAATCCTAGGCCTGATGACAGCTTGTATCCCATGCGTCAGCTGGAGCCAATTCCATTCCCGTCAATTACAAAGAGCAGTTCTAATAACATGGGACAGAAGACAGTCTTCGTTGGACAGACAGTTTGTCCTATCCTATCGAGTCAGGAAATCCCTACGATGGTGGACGGTGTCAGAGAACCTTCAGGTGGGGGTCCCATGGATCCAGACCCCGGCAGTCACGGTAACCACGGACGCAAGTCAACAAGGTTGGGGCGGCCAGGTACTCGGAAGATACTACCAGGGACAATGGAATTCGGAAGAGAGCAACAATTCCTCAAACCACAGAGAGCTACAGGCGGTTTGGAAGGTTTTGTGTTCAGCCCGGACCCTACTAAAAAACAGACATCTAAAGATCTTATCGGACAACACGACGGCGGTAGCTTTCCTTCGCCATCAAGGGGGCCCGAGGCATCCGAAGCTACAACATCTGGCGGATCAGATCTTCGAATGGGCAGAAAGATCGGTACTTTCGATTTCAGCAGTTCACTTGGAAGGCTCAAAGAACCAGGTTGCGGATTTTCTGAGCAGAGAAAAACTATCGCCCATAGAGTGGGAACTGAACAGCAGAATTTTCGATACCCTGTGTCAACGCTGGGGAACCCCGACCGTGGATCTATGCGCAACCAGAAGGAATGCAAAAATAAGAACCTTTTTCTCACTAAATCCTCAGGAGAATCCAGCAGGGGTAGATGCCCTTTCTCAGTCGTGGAGCTCGGGTCTGCTATACGCCTTCCCCCCTCTGGCATTAGTACCAAGGGTACTCAGGAAAATTTGCGAGGACAGATCTCGGGTGATCCTGGTGGTCCCTTTCTGGGCCGGAAGGAGCTGGTTCCCCCTTCTAAAGAAGCTGGCAGTGGACAGTCCTTACCATCTTCCAGTCAGGGGGGATTTACTTTCTCAGGGTCCGATCCTCCATCAGAACCCAGAGAAGCTGCGGTTAACAGCTTGGATCCTGAACGGCAAATCCTGAGGGCAAGAGGCCTTTCAGAAGGAGTGATTTCTATTCTACAAGCAAGTAGGAAGCCGGTGACTTCAGCAATATACCTCAGAACCTGGAAGAAATTCTTCAGTTTTTGTGGAGACACAACAATCGATGTTGATCACCCTAACATACCCAGGATTCTTGATTTCCTACAACAGGGGTTCAAGGGGCTCAAACCGAGTACTTTGAGGGTTCAAATTGCAGCCCTCAGTGTATTTTATGACTCTTCCCTTGCTGCCCACCCTTGGATCGCTCGGTTCTCTAGAGCGGTCTCAAGGCTGAAACCTCTAATCAGGAAGTCTGTTCCTCCCTGGGACCTTAATTTAGTCCTTAATGTATTATGCAAAGAGCCCTTTGATATAGAGAGGGATATAAATATTGCTAATCTTTCCCTAAAAGCAGTCTTTTTAGTGGCCATTACATCAGCCAAAAGATTGGGGGAACTTCAGGCCCTATCCATCCAGAAACCTTATCTGCAGATATTTGATGATAGGTTGGTCTTGAGGCTTGACCCAGGTTTTCTTCCCAAGGTAGCCTCAGTGTCAAATATTAGCCAAGAGGTTGTTCTTCCGTCCTTTTGTCAGTTTCCTAAAAATCAAAAAAAAGCTTTCTTCCATAACTTAGATGTTAGGGAGACGGTGTTGAAATACTTGGACATGACTAGGGCCTGGAGGCAGGATAGTAATCTCTTTGTCCTGTACGGGGGTCCTAATAGGGGAAAAAAGGCATCAAAATCCACTATTGCCAGGTGGATTAGATCCACTATTACCATGGCCTATCAGGCACAGGGAAGAGATCCTCCAGATAGCCTTAACCCCTTCATGACCCAGCCTATTTTGACCTTAAAGACCTTGCCGTTTTTGCAATTCTGACCAGTGTCCCTTTATGAGGTAATAACTCAGGAACGCTTCAACGGATCCTAGTGGTTCTGAGATTGTTTTTTCGTGACATATTGGGCTTCATGTTAGTGGTAAATTTAGGTCAATAAATTCTGTGTTTATTTGTGATAAAAATGGAAATTTGGCGAAAATTTTGAAAATTTCGCAATTTTCACATTTTGAATTTTTATTCTGTTAAACCAGAGAGTTATGTGACACAAAATAGTTAATAAATAACATTTCCCACACGTCTACTTTACATCAGCACAATTTTGGAAACAAAATTTTTTTTTGCTAGGAAGTTATAAGGGTTAAAATTTGACCAGCGATTTCTCATTTTTACAACGAAATTTACAAAACCATTTTTTTTAGGGCCCACCTCACATTTGAAGTCAGTTTGAGGGGTCTATATGGCTGAAAATACCCAAAAGTGACACCATTCTAAAAACTGCACCCCTCAAGGTGCACAAAACCACATTCAAGAAGTTTATTAACCCTTCAGGTGCTTCACAGCAGCAGAAGCAACATGGAAGGAAAAAACGAACATTTAACTTTTTAGTCACAAAAATGATCTTTCAGCAACAATTTTTTTATTTTCCCAATGGTAAAAGGAGAAACTGAACCACGAAAATTGTTGTCCAATTTGCTGATACCTCATATGTGGGGGTAAACCACTGTTTGGGCTCACGGCAGGGGTTGGAAGGGAAGGAGCGCCATTTGACTTTTTGAAAGAAAAATTGGCTGCACTCTTTAGCGGACACCATGTCCCGTTTGGAGAGCCCCCGTGTTCCTAAAAATTGGAGCTCCCCCACAAGTGACCCCATTTTGGAAACTAGACGCCCCAAGGAACTTATCTAGATGCATAGTGAGCACTTTAAACCCCCAGGTGCTTCACAAATTGATCCGTAAAAAAGAAAAAGTACTTTTTTTTCACAAAAAAATTCTTTTAGCCTCAATTTTTTCATTTTCACATGGGTAACAGGATAAAATGGATGCTAAAATTTGTTGGGCAATTTCTCCTGAGTACACCGATACCTCACATGTGGGGGTAAACCACTGTTTGGGCACATGGTAAGGCTCGGAAGGGAAGGAGCGCCATTTGACTTTTTGAATGAAAAATTATTTCCATCGTTAGCGGGCACCATGTCGCGTTTGGAGAGACCCTGTGTGCCTAAACATTGGAGCTCCCCCACAAGTGACCCCATTTTGGAAACTGGTCTCCCAAATGGACTTATCTAGATGCCTAGTGAGCACTTTAAACCCCCAGGTGCTTCACAGAAGTTTATAACGCAGAGCCATGAAAATAAAAAATAATTTTTCTTTCCTCAAAAATGATTTTTTTAGCCTGGAATTTCCTATTTTGCCAAGGGTAATAGGAGAAATTGGACCACAAATGTTGTTGTGCAGTTTGTCCTGAGTACGCAGATACCCCATATGTGGGGGTAAACCACTGTTTGGGCGCACGGCAGGGCTCTGAAGGGAAGGCACGCCATTTGGCTTTTTAAATGGAAAATTAGCTCCAATCATTAGCGGACACCATGTTGCGTTTGGAGAGCCCCTGGGTGCATAAACATTGGAGATCCCCCACAAATGACCCCATTTTGGAAACTAGACCCCCAAAGGAACTAATCTAGATGTGTGGTGAGCACTTTGAACCCTCAAGTGCTTCACAGAAGTTTATAACGCAGAGCCATGAAAATAAAAAAAAAATTTCTTTTCTCAAAAATGACTTTTTAGCCCGCAATTTTTTATTTTCCCAAGGGTTACAGGAGAAATTGGACCCCAAAAGTTGTTGTCCAGTTTTTCCTGATTACGGTGATACCCCATATGTGGGGGTAAACCACTGTTTGGGCACACGTTGGGGCTCAGAAGGGAAGTAGTGACTTTTGAAATGCAGACTTTGATGGAATGGTCTGCGGACGTCACGTTGCGTTTGCAGAGCCCCTGGTGTGCCTAAACAGTAGAAACCCCCCACAAGTGACCCCATTTTATAAACTAGACCCCCCAAGGAACTTACCGGATCTAGATATGTGGTGAGCACTTTCAACCCCCAAGTGCTTCACAGACGTTTACAACGCAGAGCCATGAAAATAAAAAGTCATTTTTCTTTCCTCAAAAATGATGTTTTAGCAAGCAATTTTTTATTTTCTCAAGGGTAACAGGAGAAATTGGACCCCAATAATTGTTGCGCAGTTTGTCCTGAGTATGCTGGTACCCCATATGTGGGGCTAAACCACTGTTTGGGCACACGTCGGGGCTCGGAAGTGAGGGAGCACCATTTGACTTTTTGAATACAAGATTGGCTGGAATCAATGGTGGCGCCATGTTGCATTTGGAGACCCCCTGATGTGCCTAAACAGTGGAAACCCCTCAATTCTAACTCCAACACACCCCTAACCCTTATCCCAACTGTAGCCATAACCCTAATCACAACCCTAACCCCAACACACCCCTAACCACAACCCTAACCCCAACACACCCCTAACCCTAACCACAACCCAACCCTAACCCTAAGGCTATGTGCCCACGTTGCGGATTCGTGTGAGATTTTTCAGCACCATTTTTGAAAAATCCGTTGGTAAAAGGCACTGCGTTTTACCTGCGGATTTACCGCAAATTGCCAGTGTTTTTTGTGCGGATTTCACCTGCGGATTCCTATTGAGGAACAGGTGTAAAACGCTGCGGAATCTGCACAAAGAATTGACATGCTGCGGAAAATACAATGCAGCGTTTCCGCGTGGTATTTTCCGCACCATGGGCACAGCGGATTTGTTTTTCCATATGTTTACATGGTACTGTAAACCTGATGGAACACTGCTGCGAATCCGCAGCAGCCAATCCGCTGCGGATCTGCAGCCAAATCCGCACCGTGTGCACATAGCCTAATTCTAAAGGTATGTGCACACGCTGCGGAAAACGCTGCGGATCCGCAGCAGTTTCCCATGAGTTTACAGTTCAATGTAAACCTATGGGAAACAAAAATCGCTGTACACATGCTGCAGAAAAACTGCACGGAAACGCAGCGGTTTACTTTCCGCAGCATGTCACTTATTTCTGCGGATTTCGCAGCGGTTTTACAGCTGCTCCAATAGAAAATCGCAGTGAAATACGCAGAAAAACCGCGGTAAATCCGCGATAAATCCACAGCGGTTTAGCACTGCGGATTTATCAAATCTGCTGCGGAATAATCCGCAGAGGACCAGAATACGTGTGCCCATACCGTACCCTAACCCTAGTTCTAACTCCAACCTTAGTGGGAAAAAAAAAATTCTTTATTTTATTATTGTCCCTACCTATGGGGGTGACAAAGGGGGGGGGGGTCATTTACTGTTTTTTTTTTTTTTTATTTTGATCACTGTGAGGTTTTATCACAGTGATCAAAATTCAGGTACTATGTAAGAAGAAGCGGCAACACTCACTGGTCCTGTGTGGTCCAAGTATTTATTGATAAAACACAAACATGGTATCTTCACGGCATCGGGAAACAGACGAACAAGGAGGTGAGCAGGATGTGACGACGGCCGTTTCGCGCCGACGATAGCGCTTCCACGGGTCTAAGGAACAGGAGCGAGACGCGGGTCTAAAAAGGAAGGCGAGGGGAAGAAGGCCCCTCCCCTCCTCTAGATCCCCGCCCTCCCGCCCACTGCACCTACAGACAAGGTAATCATACGTGACAGGTGAGTTAAAAAAGAGCCGGGACTAATCCGGATCATAAACACCATAGCTCCCAGTTAAAAACATGAACATAAAGAAATATAAGACCCCAACGGCCGAGACGGGTATGAGGATCAGATGTAACAATACCATCCTCTTACAAAGCGCAGTGAGTCAATCGCATAATATCAAATACATTTATAACCGTAGGGATAATATCAATACCCCACCACGAAAAGGTAATACGTCCAACATACACAAATTGCAGTACATAGAAGTCTAACATAAAGCGGAACAAAAAGCCTGGAAACGCAACTTAACCCAAAAAGACAGCCATATCGATTTTATCGTTTAAACCTGCTGGACCAACCGCCCGCGTGCGCAAGATCCACTGCGCCTCCTTCCTAAGCAGCAATTTATGCACATCGCCACCTTGTGCTGGAACGACCACCTTCTCAATGCCCGCAAAAGTAAGAACATCAGGATCCCCCCGATGGGTATCCCTGACTTGGATTCTATGGGGATGTCTTTCACCTCCGTGTTTGGGGGAGAGAATCTAGAGTTCTTGGATGTAGCAGTGAAAATCCAAGATGGGGATATCTGTACCTCGGTCCATAGAAAACCCACTGCCACCAATTCTGTCCTACATTTGACAGCTTCCACCCTTTACACACAAAACGTTCACTGCCTTATAGCCAACTTCTCCGGACGAGAAGGATTAATAATACCCAGTCGGGATTTGAGAGGCAGTCTGGCGAGTTATGCGAGAGACTTCGAGCTAGGGGTTACCCCGCCAGTGTGTTACAAGGGGCAGTGAAGCGGGTGGCTGGACGTGAGCGGTCTGGGACGAGTAGGGGTGGAGTTCCTGGGGGCCAGCGGTTTTCCTTTTCTTTTCGGTTTGGTCCCATGGACCGTGAGATCCGAGCTTCGATTAGGAGACACTGGCATGTGCTGGCAGGTGACAGAGATCTGGCGGAAAAAGTGGCAAGAGGGCCGCTTATATCTACTAGACGAAGTACATGAATTAGGGATGTACTGGTGCGGAATCGTTTTTCCAATCCAAAATCTAATTGGTTGGAACAGTGCATTCCTAAAGGGAATTTCCGTTGTGGTCACTGCCTTTCATGTAAACAGCACTTGACTGGACGGTCTTTGGACATTGGGCCTATTAAATATACCGTTCAACAGTTTATATCTTGCAAGACCGATTACGTGGTATATGTGGTGTTCTGTCCCTGTAAAAGATACTATATCGGCAAAACTATTAGGCATTTGTGCATTAGATTTAGAGAACATTATAGGTCTATTCGTACTGGCATAGGTGCACCGAGGCTAATCGAGCACGTCAGGGATACCCATCGGGGGGATCCTGATGTTCTTACTTTTGCGGGCATTGAGAAGGTGGTCGTTCCAGCACAAGGTGGCGATGTGCATAAATTGCTGCTTAGGAAGGAGGCGCAGTGGATATCGCGCACGCGGGCGGTTGGTCCAGCAGGTTTAAACGATAAAATCGATATGGCTGTCTTTTTGGGTTAAGTTGCGTTTCCAGGCTTTTTGTTCCGCTTTATGTTAGACTTCTATGTACTGCAATTTGTGTATGTTGGACGTATTACCTTTTCATGGTGGGGTATTGATATTATCCCTACGGTTATAAATGTATTTGATATTATGCGATTGACTCACTGCGCTTTGTAAGAGGATGGTATTGTTACATCTGATCCTCATGCCCGTCTCGGCCGTTGGGGTCTTATATTTCTTTGTTTATGTTCATGTTTTTAACTGGGAGCTATGGTGTTAATGATCCGGATTAGTCCCGGCTCTTTTTTAACTCGCCTGTCACGTATGATTACCTTGTCTGTAGGTGCAGTGGGCAGGAGGGCGGGGATCTAGAGGAGGGGAGGGGCCTTCTTCCCCTCGCCTTCCTTTTTAGACCCGCGTCTCGCTCCTGTTCCTTAGACCCGTGGAAGCGCTATCGTCGGCGCGAAACGACCGTCGTCACATCCTGCTCACCTCCCTGTTCGTCTGTTTCCCGATGCCGTGAAGATACCATGTTTGTGTTTTATCAATAAATACTTGGACCACACAGGACCGGTGAGTGTTGCCGCTTCTTCTTACATAGTACCAGTGGCGTGACTTTTTTCCAGCATGCACCTCGACCGGAGAGTCGGACCCATAGAAGTGACACGCACACCGTTTGTATCGCTGTTGGTTAAGGAAGGGCTGTGCGGCAGCTTTGCTCTAGATTGTTTTAGTGATCAAAATTCACATTGGAATGAATCTGCCGGCCGGCAGATTCGGCGGGCGCATTGCGCATGCACCCGCCATTTTGGAAGATGGCGGTGCCCAGGAAAGAAGACGGACGGACCCCGGGAGGCTCGGTAAGTATGATGGCGTGGGGAGGGGGGGGGGGGGTAGGAGGGGGTGGATCGGAGCATGGGGGGGTGTGGATCGGAGCATGGGGGGGGTGGATCGGAACGCGGGGGGTGGATCGGAGTGCGGGGGGGTGGATCGGAGTGCGGGGGGGTGGATCGGAGTGCGAGGGGGTGTGGATCGGAGTGCGAGGGGGTGGATCGGAGTGCGGGGGGGTGGATCGGAGTGCGGGGGGGTGGATCGGAGTGCGGGGGGGTGGTGGATCGGAGTGCGAGGGGGTGGATCGGAGTGCGGGGGGGTGGATCGGAGTGCGGGGGGGTGGATCGGAGTGCGGGGGGGGTGGATCGGAGTGCGGGGGGAGTTGGATTGGAGCACGGGGGGAGCGGACAGGAGGTCGGGAGAGCGGAGCACAGGACGGAGGGGAGCGGACCACAGATCGGAGGGCTGGGGGGGCGATCGGTGGGGTGGGGCGGGTGCACATCAGTGTTTCCAGCCATGGCCAATGATATTGCAGCATCGGCCATGGCTGGATTGTAATATTTCACCAGTTTATTAGGTGAAATATTACAAATCGCTCTGATTGGCAGTTTCACTTTCAAAAGCCAATCAGAGCGATCGTAGCCACGGGGGGGGGGGGGGGGCTAAACTACAACTCCTGTCCCTGCAGGCCGGGTGAAATTACAGTTAACCCTTTCACCTGGCCTGCAGGAGCCCAATCCGGCCATGACGCATATGCTGCGTCACAGGTCGGAATGGCACAGGTTTTCATGACGCATACGGTGCGTCAAAGGTCGGGAAGGGGTTAAAGGGTTAAATGGCGGAAAAAATTGGCGTGGGCTCCCGCGCAATTTTCTCCAGAGTAGTAAAGCCAGTGACTAAGGGCAGATATTATTAGCCTGGAGAGGGTCCATGGTTATTGGGCCCCCCCCCTGGCTAAAATCATCTGCCCCCAGCCACCCCAGAAAAGGCACATCTGGAAGATGCGCCTATTCTGGTACTTGGCCACTCTCTGGCACTTGGCCATTCCCGTGTAGCGGTGGGATATGGGGTAATGAAGGGTTAATGTCACCTTGCTATTGTAAGGTGACATTAAGCCAGATTAATAATGGAGAGGTGTCAATTATGACACCTATCCATTATTAATCCAATAGTATGAAATGGTTAAAAAAGCACACACACATTATTAAAAAGTATTTTAATGAAATAAACACACAGGTTGTTTTAATATTTTATTTCTCTCTCAATCCACCTAAAGACCCTCGCTCTGTAACAAAGGGAAAATAATAAACCAACAATATACATACCTTCCGTTGATCTGTAACGTCCCACGATGTAAATCCATCTGAAGGGGTTAAAATATTTTACAGGCAGGAGCTCTGCTATAATGCAGCTGTGCTCGTGCCTGTAAACCCCGGGGAATGAAGGTAATGTAGGTCAATGACCTATAGTTACCTTCATTCGCGGTGATGCGCCCTCTGCTGGATGTCCTCATATGACCTCGAGCGTGGGAACTTTCCTGTTGGTTTATTATTTTTCCTTTGTTACAGAGCGAGGGTCTTCAGGTGGATTGAGAGAGCAATAAAATATTAAAACAACCTGTGTGTTTATTTCATTAAAATACTTTTTTTTAACCATTTCATACTATTGGTTTAATAATGGATAGGTGTCATAATTGACGCCTCTCCATTATTAATCTGGCTTAATGTCACCTTACAATAGCAAGGTGACATTAACCCTTCATTACCCCATATCCCACCACTACACGGGAATGGGAAGAGAGTGGCCAAGTGCCAGAATAGGTGCATCTTCCAGATGTGCCTTTTCTGGGGTGGCTGGGGGCAGTTGTTTTTAGCCGGGGGGGGGGGGGCAATAACCATGGACCCTCTCCAGGCTAATAATATCTGCCCTCAGTCACTGGCTTTACTACTCTGGCGGAGAAAATTGCGCGGGAGCCCACGCCAATTTTTTCCGCCATTTAACCCTTTAATAGCTAGAGCGCCCAAATTTTGCACATACACACTACTAACAGTAGTGTGGAATATGCAAAAACAATGGGGATATGAAATGGTTTACTGTATGTAAACCATGTCTCATATCATGTCGGGTTTAGGAAGGAGATGGCAAAAGCCGGCAATTGAATTACCGGCTTTAAAGCTATCTCGCGCATATATAGTACATATGTTTTTATGTTTTTGGGAGCACATGGATCCATTGTATGTCCGTATGTCGGTTTTGCAAGCCTGCGAGAAAATCTCGCAGTACGGATGCCATACGGATTACATACGGAGGATGCCATGCGCAAAATACGCTGACACACCCTGCCTACGGAGGAGATATGGACCACTATTTTGGGGACTTTTCTGCGTATTACGGCCGTATATTACGGACTGTATTTTTATACGCTGAGTGTGACGCCAGCCTTACTGCTACGACTTCAAACACCACAGGAAAAAAACATACACAATGTAACAAAATTTAACAAAAAAAATTATCACAAGGGGGATACTTTATCATCAGCCTGTTGTCCGGGGGGCTTTGAGCAATCCAAACTTGTTACAAAGCAATGACTGTTTTGGTAATAAAATAAGATGGCAACAAGATGATATAACGATGAGCCCGTCACGGCAGGATGTCACATCCGAAGGAATTTATAGACATCGGTAGTGCTTGTAACATTTTCACGGGATTTCTTTAGTCATTTCTGGACAGAAAGTGTCAGTCTTGTGGCCGGTGGCTTGTTATCAGTCGTACAAGTGGAGACCTGCTTGAGGAGTGTTTTTCCGGCTCTTAGTCAATAGTAACAACCTCTGTTTATTGATGGCTGGAATGCCAGGCACTATCTGGCAACGTGTTTATGTAGTTAAGCTGCCCTGATCCTCCCTATTCAGCGCGGCCAAAAAGCAAATATTTAGTGAACGCTGAATTGTAACCAACAATACCCGGCGCTGCGATAGATGGACAGCAATCCTATTTGTGTGTGTCCTGTGAGCCACGTTTTCTATGGCCGTGTTTGTGTTTTGATTTTCGTGGTATTAACCAATGCTTTGATATTGCCTTCAGGACATGGGCGAGCCTATTATCCTGTCCTTTTATGACGTTTAATGTAGGATGTTTTTAATAGAAAAGCAAACTGGGAGATGACAAGATTTTGGCGTGCAGAGCATTTCTTGCTCATCCATGGTATCTGTCAAGAGAAATATGTTGGGAAGCTGCCTACAAAGGGCTTTAAGGAAACCCATCATCAGGCGCCATTTCTTTATTATCCTCTAAACCACTGTGTAGCGCCACTGCTACTCTGCTTACAATATTAAAAAAACAAACAAGAACAAAAATAAACACTACAAATTGTCTCTCATGGTATAATAATGAGCGCGGAGTCGTCCAATAGGCATGTCCAGACCATGCTCGGCTCCTCCTCTGTGCCTGCTAATACGGCTCCTGCACCTCTGATGTCTGCTATATTATTCACAGCGACGGCCAAATGTTTGTTGAGCTGGCACAGTGATCAGAAAATTGGCTCACTCAGGATTCACTTTGCCCTATTCAGGGCATTGGAAAGTGATTCTTTATTTATGTACCAGTCTCCTGTCCAATCGCTATGTGGTTGATATGTAGTTGTAGGTGTCAATCAGAGAGTAACTGCTGAGCATGAGACAATTTCACCCCTTTAGGGTATGTGTCCACGTTCAGGATTGCATCAGGATTTGGTCAGGATTTTATGCAGGTGAAATCCTGACCAAATCTGCACCTGAGGTCCCTGGCAGGTCACCTGCGCTGTCCTTGCGTTTTTCTGCAATGTAAGGACATGCTGCGTTCTTAAAAGATGCGCCGCATGTGCGTTTTCGCGGGTCTGCCGCATGCGTCTTTTAATGCATAGTGGAGACGTGATTTCATGAAATCCCCTCCACTATGCTGTAACATCTGGACGCTGCGTTTTTGACACTGCGGCTCAACGCAGCGTCTAAAACGCAGTGTTTTCTGAACGTGGAAACATACCCTTAGGGCAGCAGGAGTAATGTATGAGGATGGTAGCGAGGTAAAATCATGGTGACGCAGTTTACATATGGAAAACCAGATGACTGATTCCCTTTTAAATCGCTGCCCATCTTGTTGCTTTTGGTTAGTTGGCAATAATCAGTGTCTGACTGGGGTGCCAAGGGCCCACCAGTAACCATCTCCAAGGCCCCCCTTTTCAGCTACATGCAAATGTGACATTATCCTCAATCACAAATGTATATATATATATAACAATGAACTGGGTAGATTAATAAATGAATAAGATGCTGCCTTTGTTGTACATAGTGATTCAAGTATATAGTGCCAAGTACTGCTCGTATAAGAGGTTGGTGGCCCACTCTTGCACAGGGGCCCTCCGGAGGATTGTCCTGTTCTCCTGTGGGCCAGTCCAAACCTAGTTGTCATTGTGAAGAGTTCCCTATGTTCGGTAGACCAATGTTATTAGTGTGATTTCCCCAGGACGGTCCGTTGCTTTTCAGTTCTGGTGGAATCACTTTAAGAAAAAAAAATGTGCAAAATAATAACTGGAAAAAGTTATCATCTAACCGATGAGAATATGCTTGTTCTGTATCTTCTAAGTCCCAAATGTAATGGTAACGATTAGTCTTTGAGTCCAGGATCCCAGCGGAAGCTCCACAGCTTTTTCTCTGATTCGCTACTTTTTCACATTTGTTGCAAATGCAATAAATTATATATACATATACTATCTATATATAGATTTTGTTTGTTCCTTTTGCAGCAATTAAAGCACCCCAACCTGGTGAACCTCCTGGAGGTTTTTAGACGAAAGAGAAAGTTACATTTAGTCTTTGAATATTGTGACCACACAGTCCTCCACGAACTGGACCGACATCCACGAGGGTAAGTGCTAAATGAGTGCAGACGGGACTATGCAAACATTAAAATCCTGTCTGGGCTTATAGACAGGTAGAAATTGCCTGAAAAAGACTTTGGGTGCACGTGTGAGGGTGTAGGGTTTTTTTCTCCATAAGTTTTTGGAGAGTTTATGATCCATAAGCTCCTGGAAAAAAAACTGTGGACACACCCTGCGGGACTGTGTAACCCAAGCTTTCTGTTCATTTCAGGTGAGCATATTTCATGCTCTGAATATGGACCGTAATGCTGCATGATCCATGTGTACTAGACACATCCAAGGGACTATTTTTTTTGTTTTTCTAAAACAGCACTTGTCCTTTTTTCCTAATTTTGCATATTTATTACATTAATTATCAAACCTATTAGATCACCAAAATGAATATGACATGAACACAAATTTCTTAAACCCCTAAAATAAAGGGGCTGAAGTGCTCAGCTCGGCTGAACCCCTGAAAATGGGTCATAGACTTCTAGGAGTCACGGAGAGAGACCATAGAAATGTGATCGGATTGCAGGGTTGCTATATTCATAAATATGCATTACCCCTGACTCATTGATCAATTGCAATCTTTCCTTGGTCAATTCCTATTGTATTATGTGGTGGTAACTTTTTTCACACTTGGTCTGTAAGCAATGATGTCTGAAATGAGTACGTTTATAAATGTGACCTTTCTTTGTCAGCAGTTTTTTTTCTGTATAATCTGAGAACAGCATGATGTAGGAGCCAAGACCCTGATTCAAGTCATGTCTTGCTGTTTCAATAAAATCCAGTGTTTTATCAGCAGGAGATTATCACTACAGGACTAGGTGACTGGTGCCTCCTACTCAACTTCTGTGTACCCTCATTACTGATTAGCAGCGTCCTGTCACAGTGGCATGGGTGGGGTTATACAGGGCATTGGCTCACAAGGGTGTGGCTCACTGGATCCTCTGGGGAGTGTCTTCAGGCTGTTCTGCATTATTACCTGTGAACCACACCTACTTGTTAAAGGCCATAAAAATTAGCACTAAATAATAAAGCTCATATCTTTGGAATTGTAAAGCTGATTTTAAAAAATTACAAAAAAATAAAATCTTAGGGGAGCAGCAGGAATAAAATAAGAGCAAAAACTGGTCACTTTTGATCTGGTGACAAGTCCTTTTTACAGAGGTATTCGAATCCGAATAAGTCGATTGGTTCCTATTTAAAGGCCTGTTTACAGTGCATGGGGACAGAGCAAATGTTAGTGCTGTGTTAGTGTGGTTTTCTTGCTGGCATAATTGATACAATCATTTCACATTCACTGGCTTATTGATGGTATATTTGCACTAGACAATAATTGGAAAGAAGCGTTTTTAAGAATTAATATTCACTGATTACCGGCCAGTTTGAAGGCACCTCTAGATCAGTGTGGGTCTCACTGCTGGGACCCCCACTTATCGCAAGTTCGTGGGCAGGACGAGCTGAACGGAGCAGCGGGGAGAAAGGGTGACACAAGTTCCTGATGGGGATCTCCGTGCCGGGACCCACACTAATCTAACATTTGTCACCTATCCAGCTAGAAAACCCCTTTAGGCCATGTTCACACGTAGGGTCGGGTCCCTGTGGGTTCTCCTGCAGCGGATTTGATAAATCTGCAGGGCAAAACCGCTGCGGTTATCCCTGCAGATTTATCACGTTTTGTCCTGCGGTTTCCGCTGCGGGATTTACTCCTACTATTGATGCTGCATATGCAGCAATATGCAGCATCAATAGTAATGTTAAAAAAAAAAATGGTTATACTCACCCTCTGACGTCTCGATCTCCTCGGTGCTGCAGGCGGCGGTCCGGTTCCAAAGATGCTGTGCAAGAAGGACCTTTGTGACGTCACGGTCATGTGACCGTGACGTCACCGCAGGTCCTGCTCGCATAGCAAACCTGAGACTGGACGGCCGCGTGCAGCGCTGAGAGGTGAGTATATCATTTTTTATTTTAATTCTTTTTTTTTTTTTTTTTTACCACAAATATGGTTCCCGGGGCGTGGAGGAGAGTCTCCTCTCCTCCACCCCGGGTAGCAACCGCACATTATCCGCTTACTTCCCACATGGTGGGCACAGCCCCATGCGGGAAGTAAGCGGATCAATGCATTTCTATGTGTGCAGAATCGCTGCGATTCTGCACAAAGAAGTGACATGCTGCGGGTTGTAAACCGCTGCGTTTCTGCGCGTTTTTCCCCGCAGCATTTGCACAGCGGTTTGCGGATTCCCATTGGTTTACATGTTTACTGTAAACGCAATGGAATCTGCTGCGGACTCGCAGCATCAAAATCGCCGCGGTTCTGCGGTAAAAACCGCAACGTGTGCACATAGCCTTAGGGTATGTGCACACGTTGCGGATTTTGCTGCGAATCCACAGCGGTTTTGACACTGCGGATTCGCAGCTGTTTTCCATGAGTTTACAGCTTAAACGCTGCGTTGTTTATTCTGCAGCATGTTCATTCTTTGTGCGGATTCCGCAGCGGTTTACACCTGCTCCATAATAGGAATCCACAGTTGTAAAACCGCAGGTGGAATCCACATAAAATCCACAGTAATTCCGCAGGTAAAACGCAGTGCTTTTTACCTGCGGATTTCTCAAAACGGGTGTGGAAAAATCCGCAGAGGTTCCATCTACGTGTGCACATAGCCTGAACTGTAGAATGCTGTGTGCGATACAGCTGCAGGCATGAAGTTTATCTCTCGTCTTTTTCAGAAATGGACGGAGTGAATAGTTAATAGAGGACAATAGGTCATGGGAAATTCTGTAAATATGGAAATAAGCCTTGACTCTCCGGAGTAATACGCCTGTGTTGCAGTCAATAATATACTCATTTCCCCAAAAGAAAGGAGAAAAACCAAGGCATACAAAGATAAAAAATTGTACACAATGTTTTATTAAAGAAACAATATTGAACAAAAATTGATAAGCCAAACGGATATATAAATACAGAAAAAAACTCACTAAAAACAAACAGCGGACCAAAATAAGAAACAATTGAAAAAATTGCCAAACAATGGCATGGGCAATGAAACTATGAAAAAAAGGATCTGGAAATAATATATGCAACAGATTGTATATATGCACAAAAATCACAACTAAAGTGCTCAGTGCTAGAGAAAAGCAGTCTACATGGAACCGCAGATCACTAACAGTGCTAGAGTACATATAAAAAATAGCATTTACCAGCTTCCTGCCTTAAATACTAAACACTCTTTCAGCAGCCCAAACGCCATAAGACACATCTTACCCCCATATGGAAGAAGCCTGGTAGGCGAAACGGCGCTGTCGGGGTGGCAGCACGGACCTGATAGGTATATCCCTATACAGCATGTAAGTTACATTCATTTGCACACTAGTCTTATGGCGTTTGGGCTGCTGAAAGAGTGTTTAGTATTTAAGGCAGGAAGCTGGTAAATGCTATTTTTTATATGTACTCTAGCACTTTTAGTGATCTTCGGTTCCATGTAGACTGCTTTTCTCTAGCACTGAGCACTTTAGTTGCGATTTTTGTGCATATAATACAATCTGTTGCATATATTATTTCCAGCGCCTTTATTTCATAGTTTCATTGCCCATGCCATTGTTTGGCAATTTTTTCAATTGTTTCTTATTTTGGTCCGCTGCTGTTTGTTTTTAGTGAGTTTTTTCTGTATTTATATATCCGTTTGGCTTATCAATTTTTGTTCACTATTGTTTCTTTAATAAAATTTTGTGTACAATTTTTTATCTTTAGACACAAAAGAGAATAGTAAAACCAAAAACACTCAGTTTGAAAAAATGTTGCAGTAATCCGCAAGTGCTAGTGAAAGATGTAAAAAACAGGGTATTTGGTTGATACGTTTTTTGCAAAAAATGTATACTAAGCTGCTCTACCAATCTTCACGGTATACCCTTATCAGAGCAGTCCTAACTAATGTATGCAATCCCTATCTGATGTATTTAAAAACCTGATCATCTGTATATAACCTGTGTGAACAGGGTTCAGAGAGGAAAAATCCATGTGTGCATACCGTGAAGATTGGTAGAGCAGCTTAGTATACATTTTTTGCAAAAAACGTATCAACCAAATACCCTGTTTTTTACATCTTTCACTAGCACTTGCGGATTACTGCAACATTTTTTCAAACTGAGTGTTTTTGGTTTTACTATTCTCTTTTGTGTCTTCAGGTTTCTTGGTGGTGTGTGAACATGATCATACAGACTTGTTCACTGTGCAAGTAGCCCATGTGTTCCTGTTTCCATAATTGTTCTCTTGTGTCTACAAGACTGGGGAGTTCCACCACTCCTCTTGGGCTATCTGCACAAAAGCTGTTCTACCCTGTATGCACACATTGATTTTTCCTCTCTGAACCCTGTTCACACAGGTTATATACAGATGATCAGGTTTTTAAATACATCAGATAGGGACTGCATACATTAGTTAGGACTGCTCTGATAAGGGTATACCGTGAAGATTGGTAGAGCAGCTTAGTATACATTTTTTGCAAAAAACGTATCAACCAAATACCCTGTTTTTTACATCTTTCACTAGCACTTGCGGATTACTGCAACATTTTTTCAAACTGAGTGTTTTTGGTTTTACTATTCTCTTTTGTGTCTTCAGGTTTCTTGGTGGTGTGTGAACATGATCATACAGACTTGTTCACTGTGCAAGTAGCCCATGTGTTCCTGTTTCCATAATTTTTTATCTTTGTATGCCTTGGTTTTTCTCCTTTCTTTTGGGGATATGAGTATATTATTTATTGTTTTTGAGGTTTATATGTGCTAGTGTTGGATTGTGGTTGATTATACTGTGTTACAGTCACTGGATTCCTCGCCCTGACACCACGCGACACTCCCCTGGTTACATATGGAGGTATTAGTCGTCCCGGCTGTCGCTGTTTGCTTTAGCATTGTGCAAACGATACTTCATTCTCATATATTGGCCAGAGTTCGGTGCGGTGACTTGGTGCTATGGTAATATCTGATAAATCTCCGGAGCAGGTCGTGAATTGCGTGAAGGGTTTGCATTTTCCTGATTAATTGAGGCCTCCTGTACAGCAGCAGCTGCTCCATAGTGTTGACTTACAGTAGGAGGGTAATTGATGGGGATGATAAGAAGTTGCTGCATGACATCTGCATTGTCCACCGGCTGCTTATATGGGGATTAAACCAGAAACTTAAAATTTTGTTTGGCTTCCTTTTGACCTGCCATTCCTAAGATATGTGCCTAATTACATACCTTTCCTCTAGTCACATACAAAGCTGCATTCTATATTTTGTTGGAGAAATGTTGCTATGCTGAAAAATCGACTTTTAACAAAGCCTCATTTTTTACTTGGGCCACACTTACCATAGTTTCTTTGGTATAGGTTGCTTGTCAGCTTCTACATCAGGGCAGTGGGATTGGGCAATAGTGGGCCTACCAAATGAGGACCCCCAGATATAACCACCAGTTGTAATAACCCTATAGACCCATTGCCCATAGATCCATTGGAAGTTGGTGTCTCCCTTACCGCATGTATGCGAGCAGGCCCCCAAGAGAAGCCAAACTAACGTCGGAGCTCATATAAGATCCTGAAGATGCCTGGAATTGAAGAAAACCAAGGACGTGTAGGTATATATTTTTCCTGCTTCTGTCCAGTCTGGCAGCTTGGAATCTGAATTAATTTATAGGGATCTCATCTGGGGTCTGAATGAGGGGTTTGTATATGTTTGGGTGGGATTTATTTTAAGGGTTGAATCTGGACTCTAAATGAGTTTAGGTCACTGATTTGGGGTTTGATATTAAGGGTCTCATGTCTGATTTATAGGGCTTGGCCTGGGGCCTGTATGAGATCTTTGCGGTCTGATTTGTGGTCTCATTCGAATTTTGAATTTAGGGCTCTAGTCTGAATGAGTTGTTAGTGGCCTGAGTTTGATCTAGGCATCTGGTCAGAATAAGTTAATCATCGATAATAATATTATTGTGTGTGTATATATGTGTGTGTATATGTGTGTATATATATATATATATATATATATATATATATATATATATATATATATATATATATATATATATATATATATATATATATATATATATCTATAATATAACGCTGGGAGCGTCACTCTGTCCGAAGCCTCTATAGACTGCGCAAGCGCCGGCGCAGTCTGGGCCTCACAGAGCGACGCTCCCGGGAGATCGCGGTATGCGTAAGCACTGAACGCATACCGCGATCTCCACCGGAGAGTCAGGGACCGCCAGGAGGGAGGGTAAGTATACTCACCTTTCCCGGTTCCAGCGCTGCTTGCGGCTCCGTCTCCCGGCTCCTCTGCTCCCGGCTCCGGAGGGCGCGGACTGCGCAGGCGCCGATTCCTGCTGCCGGAATCGGCGCCTGCGCAGTCCGCGCTTTCCGGCGCCATTTTCTTGAAGACACACTCCGGCTCCACTGCAGGTGTGTCTTCAAGAAAATGGCGCCGGAAAGCGCGGACTGCGCAGGCACCGATTCCTGCTGCCGGAATCGGCGCCTGCGCAGTCCCCGCTTTTTGGCGCCATTTTCTTGAAGACATACCTGCAGTGGAGCCGGACGATAGGTGAGTATGGTATTTTTTTTTTTTTTTATATGGCAGCAGCATTCGGGGGCATACACACTGGAGCGGGGGGCATATAATACAATGGTGGCGCAGGATGGGAGCAGCATATGACAGAACGGGCGCAGGATGGCAGCAGCACATGACAGAACGGGCGCAGGATGGCAGCAGCACATGACAGAACGGGCGCAGGATGTCCGCAGCACATGACAGAACGGGCGCAGGATGGCAGCAGCACATGACAGAACGGGCGCAGGATGGGAGCAGCACATGACAACGGGCGCAGGATGGCAGCAGCACATGACAGAACGGGCGCAGGATGGCAGCAGCACATGACAGAACGGGCTCAGGATGGCCGCAGCACATGACAGAACGGCCGCAGGATGGCCGCAGCACATGTCAGAACGGGCGCAGGATGGCCGCAGCACATGTCAGAACGGGCGCAGGATGGCCGCAGCACATGACAGAACGGGCGCAGGATGGCCGCAGCACATGACAGAACGGGCGCAGGATGGCCGCAGCACATGACAGAACGGGCGCAGGATGGCAGCAGCACATGACAGAACGGGCGCAGGATGGCAGCAGCAAATGACAGAATGGGAGCAGCAAATGACAGAATGGAGGCGCAGGATGGGAGCAGCAAATGACAGAATGGAGGCGCAGGATGGGAGCAGCACATGACAGAACGGGGGCGCAGGATGGGAGCAGCACATGACAGAACGGGGGCGCAGGATGGGAGCAGCACATGACAGGATGGGGGCGCAGGATGGAGCAGCACATACCAGGATGGAGACCATATACCAATATAAATGCTCGCCACCCGGGCGTAGAACGGGTTCAATAGCATATATGTATATATATATATATATATATATATATATATATATATATATATATATATATATATATATATATATATATATATATATATATATATATATATATATATATACTAGATTGTGGCCCGATTCTAACGCATCGGGTATTCTAGAATATGCATGTCCCCGTAGTATATGGACATTGATGATTCCAGAATTCGCGGCAGACTGTGCCCGTTGCTGATTGGTCGAGGCAACCATTATGACATCATCGTCGCCATGGCAACCATTATGACATCTACGTCGATACTGTGCCCGTTGCTGATTGGTCGAGGCATGGCGGCCTCGACCAATCAGATGCGGGATGTCTACGTCCTTTATGACATCATCGTCGCTGTACCGGTCGCTGATTGGTCGAGGCCTGGCGGCCTCGACCAATCAGAGACGCGGGTTTCTACATCGATACTGTGCCCGTCGCTGATTGGTCCTTTATGACATCATCGTCGCTGTGCCCGTCGCTGATTGGTCGAGGCCTGGCGGCCTCGACCAATCAGAGACGCGGGATTTCCAGGACAGACAGACAGAAAGACAGACAGACAGACGGAAAAACTCTTATTCGAACGCATCGGGTATTCTAGAATATGCATGTCCCCGTAGTATATGGACAATGATGATTCCAGAATTCGCGGCAGACTGTGCCCGTCGCTGATTGGTCGAGGCAACCTTCATGACATCATCATCGCCATGGCAACCATTATGACATCATCGTCGCTGTGCCCGCTTGGCGGCCTCGACCAATCAGAGACGCGGGATGTCTACGTCGATGCTGTGCCGGTCTCTGATTGGTCGAGGCCTGGCGGCCTCGACCAATCAGAGACTCGGGATTTCCAGGACAGACAGACAGACAGACAGAAAGACAGACGGAAAAACCCTTAGGCAATTATATATATAGACTAGATGGTGGCCCAATTCTAACGCATCGGGTATTCTAGAACATGCATGTCCACGTAGTATATTGCCCAGACAGAAGTGACCCTTAGACAATTATATAGACAACTAGATTGTGGCCCGATTCTAACGCATCGGGTATTCTAGAATATGCATGTCCCCGTAGTATATGGACAATGATGATTCCAGAATTCGCGACACACTGTGCCCGTCGCTGATTGGTCGAGGCAACCTTTATGACATCATCGTCGCCATGGCAACCATTATGACATCTACGTCGATACTGTGCCCATCGCTGATTGGTCGAGGCGAATTCGCGGCATACTGTGCCTGTCGCTGATTGGCCGAGGCAGCCTTTATGACCTCATCGTCGCCATGCTGTGCCCGTTGCTGATTGGTCGAGGCAACCTTTATGACATCATCGTCGCCATGGCAACCATTATGACATCATCGTCGCTGTGCCCGCTTGGCGGCCTCGACCAATCAGAGACGCGGGTTTCTACGTCGATACTGTGCCCGTCGCTGATTGGTCGGGGCCTAGCGGCCTCGACCAATCAGACGCGGGATTTCCAGGACAGACAGAAAGACAGACAGACGGAAAAACCCTTAGGCAATTATATATATACTAGATTGTGGCCCGATTCTAACGCATCAGGTATTCTAGAATATGCATGTCCCTGTAATATATGGAAAATGACGATTCCAGAATTCGCGGCAGACTGTGCCCGTCGCTGATTGGTCGAGGCAACCATTATGACATCATCGTCGCCATGGCAACCATTATGACATCTACGTCGATACTGTGCCCGTTGCTGATTGGTCGAGGCATGGCGGCCTCGACCAATCAGATGCGGGATGTCTACGTCCTTTATGACATCATCGTCGCTGTACCGGTCGCTGATTGGTCGAGGCCTGGCGGCCTCGACCAATCAGAGACGCGGGTTTCTACATCGATACTGTGCCCGTCGCTGATTGGTCGAGGCCTGGCGGCCTCGACCAATCAGAGACGCGGGTTTCTACATCGATACTGTGCCCGTCGCTGATTGGTCGAGGCCTGGCGGCCTCGACCAATCAGAGGCGCGGGATTTCCAGGACAGACAGACAGACAGACAGAAAAACCCTTAGGCAATTATATATATATATAGATATATATATATTTCTATTTTTATTTCTAAAGCATTCTGATTTGGTGTCTAATTTTCAGCCCATTTTTTTGGGCGGAAAGTCCCCCTCTCGGCTTATATTCAAGTCATACCCAGGGGTCGGCAGGAAAGGGGGAGCGGGGGCTGTCTAATAATACTCACCTACTCCTTGTGCGGTCCCTGCAGGTCCCTGCTTCACCGGCAGCTTCTTCCTGTACTGAGCGGTCACATGGTACCGCTCATTACAGTAATGAATATGCCGCTCCTCCTCCCATAGAGGTGAGAGGGCGCGGTGACGTAGTTAGTGCGCGCCCTCTGCCTGAACGTCAGTGCTGAAGACGGAGTGGTGCCGGAACGAGGAGCAGGTGAATATTGAAAGTGCCGGGGGCCTGAGCGACGGAGAGGTGAGTATGTGATTTATTTATTTTTATTGCAGCAACAGCAAATGGGGCAAGTGTCTGTATGGAGCATCTATGGGGCCATAACGTTTGTGCAGCACTATATGGGGCCATAAAGTTTGTGCAGCACTATATGGGGCAAGTGTTTGTATGGAGCATCTATGGGGCCATAACGTTTGTGCAGCACTATATGGGGCCATAACGTTTGTGCAGCACTATATGGGGCAAGTGTCTGTATGGGGCCATAATTAACGTTTGTGGAGCACTATATGGGGCAAATATCTTTATGGAGCATCTTATGGGGCCATAATCAGCATTTGTGCAGCATTATATTGGGCAAATGTGTCTATGGAGCATCTTATGGGGCCATTATTAACCTTTATGCAGGATTATACCGGGCATATTTTAATATGGAGCATCTTATGGGGCCATTATAAACTTTATGGAGCATTATATGGGGCTCCTGATTCAATATGGATATTCAAAAACACAACCTACTGATGTCTCAATTAATTTTACTTTTATTGGTATCTATTTTTACTTTTACATACATACTAGCCACCTTAGGGAGAGACCCAAGTTGGGCTAAATGTAGCGGGACGAAAGAGACCGAAAAGCCCTCTACTTAAAGGAAATACATAGTGGATGCTTTCCTGAAACGGAAAGTACTTGCAAGCAGCATAATACAAAGAATAGCAGGTTTACCCAGAATCCTTTGCAGTAGGCGGAGCTATGCAAATCATCTCTTTCCACCCCTGTCTAATCCACAGCGCTTGGAATCGCCAAGCGTGCAATGCTGCGGATTAGTTTCTAAATTTACACAGCCAACCAATTCCTACCTGTGGACACGTGTTTCGGGCTTTAGGCCCTCATCAGCACAGGGCTGGAATTGGTTGGCTGTATGGAGTGGGGCTCGGTGAGCAAGCGATACATACATGCTAGCCACCTTAGGGAGAGACCCAAGTTGGGCTAAATGTAGCGGGACGAAAGAGACCGAAAAGCCCTCTACTTAAAGGAAATACATAGTGGATGCTTTCCTGAAAGGGAAAGTACTTGCAAGCAGCATAATACAAAGAATAGCAGGTTTACCCAGAATCCTTTGCAGTAGGCGGAGCTATGCAAATCATCTCTTTCCACCCCTGTCTAATCCACAGCGCTTGGAATCGCCAAGCGTGCAATGCTGCGGATTAGTTTCTAAATTTACACAGCCAACCAATTCCTACCTGTGGACACGTGTTGCTCACCGAGCCCCACTCCATACAGCCAACCAATTCCAGCCCTGTGCTGATGAGGGCCTAAAGCCCGAAACACGTGTCCACAGGTAGGAATTGGTTGGCTGTGTAAATTTAGAAACTAATCCGCAGCATTGCACGCTTGGCGATTCCAAGCGCTGTGGATTAGACAGGGGTGGAAAGAGATGATTTGCATAGCTCCGCCTACTGCAAAGGATTCTGGGTAAACCTGCTATTCTTTGTATTATGCTGCTTGCAAGTACTTTCCGTTTCAGGAAAGCATCCACTATATTTTTACTTTTGACATTTATTGGTAGCTGCTGCATTTCCCACCCTAGGCTTATACTCGAGTCATTAAGTTTTCCCAGTTTTTTTGTGGCAGAATTAGGGGGGTCGGCTTATACTCGAGTATATACAGTACTTTTCCTCTGATTGTTTTACGCCAAGTTTTAGCTTCCAAATACTTAGGTAAAATACTGACCAAATAATGTGTCAACGAAGTCTTATACAGGAGGAGATGACACACAGGTATATACTATATACAGGAGGAGATGACATACAGGTATATACTTTATACAGGGGAGATGACATAGAGGTATAAACTATATACAGGAGCAGATGACACACAGGTACATCTATCTATATAATTGTATAAGGGGCACTTCCGTCTGTTTGTCTGTCACAGAAATCCCGCGTCGCTGATCCAATCAGCAACGGGCACAGTCCGGCCACGAATTGGCCCCTGCCTACTCTCCTCCAGTCAGTGCCCCCTCCCTACTTCCCTCCAGTCAGCACCAGTGTGTCGCCCCATCCCGGACCAACTTTTTACTATTGATGCTGCCTATGCAGCATCAATAGTAAAAAGATATAATGTTAGAAATAATAATAATAAAAAAAAATTGTGCTATTCTCACCTTCCGACGTCCACCGATGCGCGCAATGCTGCCGCCAGCTTCCGTTCCCGGTGATGCATTGCGAAATTACCCAGATGACTTAGTGGCCTCGCGAGACCGCTAAGTCATCTGGGTAATTTCACAATGCATCACTGGGAACAGAAGCTGGCGGCAGCATCACATGTATCGGGGCAGCTTTGCTGGACGCTGGAGGGTGAGTACATAAAAAAATAAAAATAAATAAAAAATAGTTAACAGTGATATGGTGCCCACACTGCTATATACTATGTAGGCTGTGTTATATACTGCGTGGGCTGTGTTATATACTGCGTGGGCTGTGTTATATACTACATGGCCTGTGATATATACTACGTGGGCTGTGCTATATATTACGTGGGCTGTGCTATATATTACATGGGCTGTGTTATATACTACGTGGCTGCTATATACTACGTGGCTGCTATGTACTACGTGGCTGCTATGTACTACGTGGCTGCTATATACTACGTGGCTGTGCTATATACTACGTGTTATGAGGGCTGTGTTATATACTGCATGGGCTGTGGTATATACAGCATGGGCTGTGGTATATACAGCATGGGCTGTGGTATATACAGCATGGGCTGTGGTATATACTGTGTGGGCTGTGTTATATACTACGTGGGCTGTGTTATACTACGTGGGCTGTGCTATATATTGCGTGGGCTGTGCTATATATTATGTGGGCTGTGCTTTATATTATGTGGACTGTGTTATATACTACGTGGCTGCTATATACTACTTGGCTGCTATATACTACGTGGCTGTCTGTGTTACGTGGGGTGTGCTATATACTATGTGGCTGCTATATACTATGTGGCTGCTGTATACTACGTGGCTGTGCTATATACTACGTGGCTGTGCTATATACTACGTGGCTGTGTTATATACTACTATGCATTAGAATCGGGCCACCATCTAGAACTATCTACAGGGGGAGATGACACACAGTTATATACTATATACAGGAGGAGATGACATACATGTATATACTATATGCAGGGGAGATGACTTACTGGTACATACATTATACAGGAGGAGATGACATACAGGTATACTATACACAGGAGCAGATGACACACAGGTACATACTGTATACAGGAGGAAATTACATACAAGTATATACTATATACAGGGGAGATGACATACAGGTATATACTATATACAGGGGAGATGACATACAGGTACAGTTGTGGCCAAAAGTATTGACACCCCTGCAATTCTGTCAGATAATACTCAGTTTCTTACTGAAAATGATTGCAATCATAAATTCTTTGGTATTATCTTCATTTAATTTGTCTTGTAGGGTGGTGCTGAGCCATGGAGTGCTTTGTGGATGAGGGTAGTAGTTTTGTACTGGATTCTGGAGTGGATGGGTAGCCAGTGTAATGACTGGCACAGGGTAGAGGCATCGGTGTAACGGTTGGTGAGGAATATGATCCTGGCAGCAGCATTCAGGACAGATTGGAGCAGGGAGAGTTTGGTAAGAGGAAGGCCAAATTAGTAGAGAGTTACAATAGTCCAGACGAGAATGAATAAGTGACACAGTAACAATTTTTGCAGAGTCGAAAGTAAGAAAAGGGCTAATTCTAGAAATGTTTTTGAGATGCAGATAAGAAGAGCGAGCCAGTGATCGGATGTGGGGGGTGAATGAAAGCTTGAAATCAAGTATGACCCCAAGGCAGCGGTCATGTTGCTTTGGAGTAATGGTGGAACCGCACACGGAGATGGCAATGTCAGGCAAAGGTAGGTTAGTAGAGGGAGAAAACACGAGGAGTTCAGTTTTTGACAGGTTCAGTTTCAGATAGAGGGAGGACATGATGTTAGAGACAGCAGTAAGACAATCACTGGTGTGTTCTAAAAAGGTCGGCGTGATATCAGGAGAAGAAGTGTATAATTGGGTGTCGTCAGCATAGAGATTGTACTGGAAACCAAATCTACTGATTGTTTCTCCAATAGGGGCAGTATACAAAGAGAAGAGGAGGGGGCCTAGGACTGATCCTTGAGGAACCCCAACAGTAAGGGGAAGGTGAGAGGAGGAGGAACCAGCAAAAGATACAGTGAAGGATCGGTCAGAGAGATAGGAGGAGAACCAGGAGAGAACAGTGTCCTTGAGGCCGATGGAGCGGAGCATATTGAGGAGGAGCTGATGATCCACAGTGTCGATTGCTGCGGAGAGATCCAAGAGAATTAGCATGGAGTAGTGACCATTAGATTTAGCTGTTAGTAGGTCATAAGAGAGTTTAGTGAGGGCAGTTTCAGTAGAGTGTAAAGAGCGGAAACCAGATTGAAGAGGGTCGAGAAGAGAGTTATCTGACAGATAGCGGGTAAGATGGGAGTGGACCAGGCGTTCGAGGAGTTTAGAGATAAAGGGAAGATTAGAGACAGGTCTATAATTAGCGGCACAGTTTTGATCGAGGGATAATTTTTTAAGTAATGTATGTATGATGGCATGCTTAAATGAGGAGGGAAAAATACCGGAAGTAAGAGGTTGTATATTTTTGTTAGGTGAGAGGTGACAGCCGGGGAAAGGGACTGGAGGAGATGTGACGGAATGGGGTCACTGGTGCAAGTGGTTGGGCGAGAAGTTGCAAGGAGCCTGATTACTTCTTCTTCTGTAACTGGTTCAAAGTCAGAGTGTGAACTAGATGCAGTGGGGGAGGGAGGACAGTACATGGTATGAAGAGATTGAGAGATGATTTCCTGTTGAATGTGGTCAATTTTTTCTTTGAAGTAATTGGTCAGATCGTCAGCGCGGAGATCCGTGGTTGGGGCCTGCACTCTTGGGTTGAGTAGGGACTGGAAAGTGTCAAAGAGACGTTTAGGTTTATTTGACAGTGAGGTGATGAGGGTGTTGAAATAGGTTTGTTTGGAGAGGTGAAGGGCAGAGTTGTATGTTTTTAGCATGAATTTACAATGGATGAAATCTTCGGGTAGATTAGATTTTCTCCACAGACGTTCGGCGCACCTGGAGCGTTTGCAGCATGTGCCACGGTTGTCGCCGTCTGTGCTGAGTTGTTCTATGTATAGGAGGTGCAGCTTCATCCAGGGCACTTTGCAGGGTTTCATTGTAATGCTTCAGAGCAGAATCAGGACATGAGATGGAGGAGATTGGGGCCAATGATGACTGCAAGTTCTTCATAAGTTTCTGGGTGTTAATGGCCTGTATGTTTCTATAAGTGTGGAAAGTGGGGGTAACCTGAGCGGGATGGCAGTTCTTGATAGAGAATGAAAGAAGGTTGTGGTCAGAGAGCGGGAGAGGGGAGTTTGTGAAATCATCCACTGAGCAAAGCCGGGAGAAGACCAAGTCGAGGGAGTTTCCATCTTCATGTGTTGAAGAGTTAGTATGCTGCGAGAGGCCGAAAGAGGAGGTTAGAGATAAAAGATGAGAAGCAGGTGGGGAGAGGGGAGAAGCAATGGGGATGTTGAAATCACCCATGATAAGGGTGGGGGTGTCATAGGAGAGAAAGTGTGGAAGCCAGGTGGCAAAGTGATCCAGGAACTGATGAGAGGGGCCGGGAGGACGATACACCACCGCCACTCGCATGGAGAAGGGGACGTAGAGTCTGACAGCATGGACCTCAAAGGAAGGGAAGACAAGTGAGGGTACTTGGGGGATAATTTGGAAGGTACATTTGGGTGAAAGGAGCAGACCAACGCCTCCACCTGCTCTGTTGTCTGATTTTGGGGTATGAGAAAAGTGTAGTCCACCATATGAAAGAGCAGCAGCAGCGGTGGTGTCTGACTGCTGGATCCAGGTTTCATTAAGGGCCAGGAGATTAAGACAGTAAGGAAGAAGTCATGAATGAAGGAGAGTTTATTACACACAGAGCGAGAATTCCATAGGGCACAATCGAAAGATACAGAAGGCATGCATGGAATATTAATAAGGTTAGAGGAGTTTCTGAGTGTAGTAGTTGGGAGGTTTGACTGGCTATAACATGGGGGGCCGGGGTTGGGAGATATGTCTCCAGCAACTAGGAGGATAGAAAGAGTGAGTAGGTGGTTAAGTGATTTGTGAGAGTGTCTCTTGTGTTGGATGGTGGGACTGAATGGATCTGCGCTGTTAAGCAATGTGAACAGAGCATGAGTGCTATACATAGGTGAGGGAAGGACAGAGGGGCCGATATGGATGGATTGTAAAGAGTTTATGCAAGGGCGGTGAATGTGAGTGAATGCGGCAGTCAGGATATAGAATATACAAATACAAATGGTGAGTATTTGTTCTGTTTCAAAAGGAATAGTGAATATATTTAGTTTTCTTACCTGTCTCCTGCCCTGTCTAACTGCCATGATCATCAAGAACAAGAAAGCAGCAAATAGTCCAAGGTAATGAAAAATACAAGAAAAACTTTAATAATAATAATACCACCAGATAAAAACATAACGGAGGGATATAGCAATCCCTGCACTACACAAAGCATGCACAAAAAATGGGCAGGTGATAGGTGTCTATAATATAAAGGTACAAATACTGCTACCCTGTAAGCACAGCTCATATGGAGTTAGAAGTTATATAAAGGTGGCCTGATATAACTGCCGAACTACTTAGAAAAAAGTACTTTGAATAAAAGTACACGAATAATAGTGCACAAATGCACCCCTGCATGAATGCTTCCCCAAAGTGTGTCTACATTTATAGAAGGCTAGCTCTTAGATCTTTTTTTTTTTTTTTTGTTTGTTTCCCTCTCGTTAGCAATCAATCTAACTCAGTTGAGACAGCAGGACACAATAAATGTAGTGATCAGATAAACAAGTGTCTAAAGGTACCGTCACACTGAACGATATCGCTAGCGATCCGTGACGTTGCAGCGTCCTGGCTAGCGATATCGTTCAGTTTGACAGGCAGCAGCGATCTGGATCCTGCTGTGCCATTGTTGGTCGGAGCAGAAAGTCCAGCACTTTATTTCGTCGCTGGATCTCCCGCAGACATCGCTGAATCGGCGTGTGTGACGCCGATTCAGCGATGTCTTCACTGGTAACCAGGGTAAACATCGGGTTACTAAGCGCAGGGCCGCGCTTAGTAACCCGATGTTTACCCTGGTTACCAGCGTAAACGTAAAAAAAAAAAAAAACACTACATACTTACTTTCCGCTGTCTGTCCTCCGGCGCTGTGCTTCTCTGCTCTGGCTGTGAGCGCCGGCCAGCCGCTCTACTTTACGGCTGGCCGGCACTGACGGTACCTTAGGTCTACATGGATCATAAACCGCTTTGAAAGTTATGTGATCTCTTTGCATGAGGACAAGCAGAAGTGAGTTAAATATCTATAAACAAAAACAATTGGATACTAAGATGGCTAACATATAGATATATGCAGGATTCAATGCCGAAGATAGAATGACTCAGATACCATTCAGACTGCTTGCTGGCAGGGACTGGAGCAGTGGGCATGCAGGGTATTCCAGTTCAGAGAATGAATGATAAGATTACCATTCAGACTGCTTGCTATACATACAGGTATACATACAGGTATATACTATATACAGTAGATGACATACATGTATATACTATATACAGGAGGAGATGACATACATGTATATACTATATACAGGAGGAGATGACATACATGTATATACTATATACAGGAGGAGATGACATACAGGTACATACTATATACAGTAGATGACACACAGGTATATACTATTGTAGGGATTTCACTCACTCGGGTGCGACGTCTGAGACTCAGGAGGCACGTTTCTTGAAAAGTTCATAGGGTTTATTGCATCATAAACCACGTGGCGAAATAACAGAAAACAAATAGCCTTTGGCTCAGGAAAAGAAAAACAAATGTCCAGTCCTTCCGGCTCAGTCCTGGAGCCTTGACACACTCAGGAGGGTTTCACCTCCTCACATATCTATCTGTGTTAAGCATTAGGCTTTCTTTTATATGTCTAACCACACCCAGAACCCATCACATGACCAGACATGTGGTTGTGACATCACCACAGGTCCTGAAACACATATAGGTAGCTATGGTTACATCACAGCAGCAAGCCATCTATAAGACACATATCTCCCATCGATTAGACATCCTTTAGCCACGCTACATACCTCCCCCCTCTGCCTAAAGCCGTGGGGCTTGGCACTTTCCCCCACTAGACAAGGGATTCTTGACAGGGCATCAGCATTACCGTGCAGCTTTCCGGCCCTATGTTCCACATGGAAACAGAAGTCCTGCAGGGCTAAGAACCAACGGGTGACCCTAGCATTTCTACCCTTCGTTTCCCTCATCCACCTAAGTGGGGCATGGTCGGATATCGGTCTAAATTTACGTCCCAGCAAATAGTACCGTAATGTGTCGACTGCCCATTTTATGGCCAAGCACTCCTTTTCAACGACTGAGTAGTTCTTTTCAGACGAGGACAGCTTCCTACTCAGATAGAGAACAGGATGCTCCTCCCCATGTAGTTCTTGGGAAAGGACTGCTCCCACCCCAACATCTGAGGCATCTGTCTGAAGAATAAACTCTTTCTTGAAGTTTGGGGCCATCAGAACGGGTTGCTTACATAAAGCCTCTTTCATTTCTTGGAAGGCTGAATCTGTTTCTTCGGACCACTTAACCATTACTGATTTTGTCCCTTTTAGCAGGTCAGTCAGAGGCGCCGCCATTGTGGCGAAGTTTGGGATGAACCTCCTGTAATATCCCACGATTCCCAGGAAGGCTTTAACTTGCTTCTTGGAAACTGGTTTTGGCCATGTTTGAATTGCCTCCACTTTACTGATTTGGGGTTTTATTTCTCCATGACCCACTATGTATCCAAGGTACTTAGCCTCTTCTTTACCCAATGCACACTTCTTCGGGTTTATTGTAAATCCGGCCTCTCTTATAGCATCAAACACCGCTTGGACTTTCTCCAGATGACTCTCCCAGTCCGGGCTAAAGATGACGATATCATCTAGGTACGCAGCAGCGTATGCCTTGTGGGGTGCAAGGACTCTATCCATAGCCCTTTGGAAGGTGGCCGGAGCTCCCTGTAGGTCAAATGGCATCCGGACATACTGGAAGCATCCATCTGGTGTAGAAAACGCCGTCTTCTCCTTGGCTTCCTGTGCCATGGGGATCTGCCAATACCCCTTCGTCAAATCCAAGGTGGTTATGTACCTGGCGGGCCCAAGCCTTTCGATGAGCTCATCAACGCGGGGCATGGGATATGCGTCGAACTTGGAGACCTCATTCAACTTCCGATAGTCGTTGCAAAATCTCCACTCCCCATCAGGTTTTGGGACCAGGACAATTGGGCTCGACCAACCGCTCTTGGATTCCTCAATGACTCCAAGCTTCAACATACGCTCCACTTCCTTGGAGACTATTTCTCGACGGGCCTCAGGAATTCTATAGGGCTTCACGTTCACGCGCACATGGGGCTCTGTCAGGACCTCATGCTCTATGACCTTCGTGTACCCAGGCAACTCCGAAAACAGGTCCCTGTGTTTCTGGAGTAACTCCCGGCATTGCTGTTTCTGGGACTCCGATAGCGTCTCTGCTATAGTAACCGCTCCAACCTCATCTTTTGGGTTGCTTAACAACGATGGAGTTACTGTCGGCTCTCTATCTTGCCACGGCTTGATAAGGTTGACATGGTATACTTGGAATGGTTTCCGTCTTCCTGGTTGGTGAATTTTATAGTTTACTTCACCAAGTTTCTCGATGACCTCATATGGCCCTTGCCATTTGGGCAAGAACTTACTTTCCACCGTCGGAACCAACACAAGAACTCGGTCTCCCGGATTGAACTGCCTCACTCTTGCAGACCGGTTGTAGACCCTGGCCTGAGCTTCTTGTGCCTGGAGGAGGTGCTCTTTCACGATAGGCATCACCTTTGCAATCCTCTGCTGCATCAGGGCCACATGCTCAATGACGCTTCTGTGGGGCGTGACTTCGGCTTCCCAGGTTTCCTTGGCTATATCCAGGAGTCCTCGCGGATGTCGGCCATATAGAAGCTCAAATGGTGAGAACCCTGTGGAGGCCTGTGGAACTTCACGAATGGAAAACATCAGATAGGGTAAGAGACAATCCCAGTCTCTACCGTCTTTCTCAATAGCTTTTCTCAGCATGCTCTTCAGAGTCTTGTTAAATCTCTCAACAAGGCCATCTGACTGGGGATGGTAAACCGAGGTCCTCAACTGGGAGATTTTCAGGGCTTTGCATAACTCCCTCATCACCTTGCTCATGCAAGGTGTACCCTGGTCAGTCAGGATCTCCTTCGGCAGACCTGTCCGGGAAAAGACATGGACCAACTCGCGGGCTATGCTCTTTGAGGAAGAATTTCTCAAGGGAATTGCCTCAGGATAGCGTGTGGCATAGTCCAGGATGACTAATATATACTGATGGCCCCGAGCTGATTTAACTAAGGGACCGACCAAGTCCATGGCAATTCTCTTGAACGGTACCTCAATAATGGGCAGTGGCACAAGGGGGTTCCGGAAATGAGGAGTGGGAGCAGTTAGCTGACATGTAGGGCAGGACCTGCAATAGTTCACTATTTCCCGGTGACACCCAGGCCAATAGAACCTCTGCACAACCCGTTCCTGCGTTTTTTCCACCCCTAGGTGTCCACCCAAGATGTGTGAATGGGCCATGTCCAACACCTTCCGTCTATACGGACCCGGCACTACCAACTGCTCTACCAACTCCTCCCTTATTTTCGTGACTCGGTACAACAACTCCCCACTCATCAGAAAATGGGGAAATCTTGTGTCTGCCCCCGGCTCCTGTACCACCCGGTCAATAACTGTGACATTATTAAAGGCTTCCCTCAGAGTGGGGTCCCTATGTTGGGCAGTCCCAAAATTTTCACCGGATACCTCTAACTCCAGAATGTCAGATGCAGGGGACACTTCCTCCTCATCTCCAACCAGGACACAAAAAGGAAACCTGTCTGACTCTGGGTGTGGCGACACCTTTCCAGGGTTCATTGGTTCCCTACTCTTGCTAGGCAGCTCAGAACCTTTCCCCCACAAATCCCAAAACAAACAGAAATCCCGGCCAATAATTATAGGGTGCAACAAGTCCTGAACGACGCCGACTATGTGGGACTCAGTGCCAAATGCCGTTTCAATGTCCACCCTGGCCATAGGGTAGTCCTTTGCATCACCATGTATACATCGCACTCCGACCTTCTTTCCTGGGAGCAGGTGGAGAGGAAAAGTGGCCCTCACCAGGGTCACTAGGCTCCCCGAGTCTAACAGTGCCGTTACTGCTCGACCGTTCACCTTTACGGGACACGCTTGAGGTCCCTCGTTGGATGGAGAGTTCACACTACAGGCTGGATACGCATAGTATGAACAACGGCGTCCCATGCTGCAGTCCATCTGCTCAGTGGTCTGGGAACAACGGGCAGCTATATGTCCCGGCCCGTGGCACCTCCAACAAATAATATCACCCGTAGGGACCTTGGGCACCACCTCCCCCGCCCTTTGTGACCTTGGACGCACCACCCCTTTTTGGGACTCAGCTCCCTTCTGGGACCCCCAGTACGGCATGGGCTGCCTCCCGAAGGAGCCTTCCAACCCTTGGTATCTCTCAACCAGTCCGATCAGCTCGTCGGCATTCTGGGGATCACCCTGGGCAACCCAAGACTGTATAGGCCTTGGGAGGGAATGGACAAACCGATCCATCATCACCCGTTCTACCATCTGTGCAGGTGTAGATGACTCTGGCTGCAGCCATTTCTGGACCAGGTGCAACAGATCAAACATTTGGGAACGAGGTGGTTTGTCCCGGTGATAGGCCCAGCAGTGAACTCGCTTTGCCCTGACAGACAGTGTCACCCCCAAACGTGCGAGAATCTCGGCTTTCAATTTGTGATACTCCTTGGCATCCTGCAAGGTCAAATCATAGTACGCCTTCTGGGGTTCTCCCGTCAGGTATGGCGCCAGTACCTCTGCCCACTGCTCTGGCGGAAGTTTTTCCCACTCAGCGACCCTCTCAAACACCGTCAGGAAGGCCTCAACATCATCCCCAGGAGTCATTTTTTGCAACGCGCGTCTTACCGTCTTCCGAACGTGGGTGTCATCAGCCAGACCTGGGGTTGGGGCGCTTGTCTTGCCCTGGATGGCGGTTGCCAGAAGCTGCATCTGCTGCCGTTGCTCCTGCTGGCTCTGTTGTATCTGCTGCTGGTTCTGTTGAATCTGCTGCATCAACAGCCTGTTGCTCTCTTGCTGCGACTGGAGCAAGTGTTTCAGCAGGTCCTCCATTTTCTCCGGCAATGCTTGCTGGCTTACCACAGACTTGACCCAGGACATCCAATAACAGACTCTTCGTCTCCGCTGGGAACGCTGCCCGCACGTCTACAGCCAATTGTAGGGATTTCACTCACTCGGGTGCGACGTCTGAGACTCAGGAGGCACGTTTCTTGAAAAGTTCATAGGGTTTATTGCATCATAAACCACGTGGCGAAATAACAGAAAACAAATAGCCTTTGGCTCAGGAAAAGAAAAACAAATGTCCAGTCCTTCCGGCTCAGTCCTGGAGCCTTGACACACTCAGGAGGGTTTCACCTCCTCACATATCTATCTGTGTTAAGCATTAGGCTTTCTTTTATATGTCTAACCACACCCAGAACCCATCACATGACCAGACATGTGGTTGTGACATCACCACAGGTCCTGAAACACATATAGGTAGCTATGGTTACATCACAGCAGCAAGCCATCTATAAGACACATATCTCCCATCGATTAGACATCCTTTAGCCACGCTACACTATATACAGGAGGAGATGACATACAGGTACATACTATATACAAGGGAGATGACATACAGGTATATACTATATACTGGGGAGATGACATACAGGTATATACTATATTCAGGGGAGATGACATACAGGTATATACTATATACAGGGGAGATAACATACATGTATATACTATATACAGGAGGAGATGACATACAGGTACATACTATATACAGGAGGAGATGACACACAGGTATATACTATGTACAGGAGGAGATTACATACTGTTAGGGCTAGCGGAACGCACCAAATAATAAGACAGATAGAGTAAGGTGCGTTCGCAGCCCGGGGTCCACCGTGCAGAAATGGAACCTGCTGCCAAGTAATGACGGACTATATGGCGGTGCAATGTGACTACACATGGGTTAACTTCACCCTGTGTGAAGGAAGCGAACCCTGTTGCGTCACAGGGCCATGGTACCGCACCAAGAGCGCAAGCAAGGAGTCTCGGAACTCGATCCCAAGACACAGGATTTGAGTTCATATAGACCTCATGCGGTCAACACCGCAACTGGGGTGTCAGAGTGACAGAAATAATAATAATAAAGATGCACGAGAGTGCGTGCGGTGCAGCACTGGCGGATGCCACTAACCACCCAGACTTGGATCAGGAAAGCGCTGTGAAAGCGCACGGCGCCGCACTGGCGGTCACAGCAATTAGACGCTGTATTGTGTGTTACGTGCTGATGGCTAAGTCGGGCGCTAGATAGCAATCATCCACCTTCCGCGAGCAGTCATACAATAGGGAGGGGATTTTAAAGAATGACTTTCACTCACAACACACACACGTTTACAAATGTACACTAGCACATGGCCGTTGCGGTCATGCGAAGCTTAAATAGCTGCAGCACGTTCAGGTCCTTCCAATAAAGGGTCAATGGGACGCTGCCACAGAAGTTTAGCACCTTCAAGACCTTCCTGGAGGACCAATGGGAACCGCTGCAGCATCTGAGCATGTGACCCTCGATTTCCAACTGGAGATCTCACCCTGGGCTTGCTCAGAAGGGAAAAAGCAGGACTTAGTCCCAAAAGCGTCTCCTCGCTGCTGCCCAGCACTGGCTTCAATGGCAGAAGCAGGAAAAGCAGCAGTAATCCTATGCACAGAGTGAGACTGAGCAAGACGCTGGGAACGACGTCTCCGCTGAGCAGACTCCACTGTGGCTGGAGAAGAATGGGAGACCGCAGCAGAGATGGTTCGAGATTCCCCCTGTGCAGAGGCGGAAACTCGACACCTAACACATACAGGTATATACTATATACAGGAGGAGATGACATACAGGTATATACTATATACAGGGGAGATGACACGCAGGTATATACTATATACAGGAGGAGATGACATACAGGTATATACTATATACAGTAGATGACACACAGATATATACTATATACAGGGGAAATGACATACAGGTATATACTATATACAGGAGGGGATGACACACAGGTATATATATATATATATATACAGTAGATTACATACAGGTATATACTATATACAGGAGGAGATGGCATACAGGTATATACTATATACAGGGGAGATGACATACAGGTATATACAGGAGGAGATGACATACAGGTATATACTATATATACAGGAGGAGATGACATACAGGTATATACTATATACAGGAGGAGATGACATACAGGTATATACTATATACAGGAGGAGATGACATACAGGTATATGCTATATACAGGAGGAGATGACATACAGGTATATACTATATACAGGAGGGGATGACACACAGGTATATACAATATACAGTAGATGACATACAGGTATATACTATATACAGGAGGAGATGGTATATACTATATACAGGGGAGATGACATACAGGTATATACTATATACAGTAGATGACACACGTATATACTATATACAGGGGAGATGACATACAGGTACATACTATATACAGGGGAGATGACACACAGAAATATACTATATACAGGAGCAGATGACACACAGGTATATACTATATACATGAGGAGTTAACATACTGACATACAGGTATATACTATATACAAGGGGGATGACGTACAGGTATATACTATATACAGGGGAGATGACATACAGGTATATACTATATATAGGGGAGATGACATACAGGTACATACTATACACAGGGGAGATGACACACAGGTATATACTATGTACAGGAGCAGATGACATACAGGTACATACTATATACAGGAGGAGATGACACACAGGTATATACTATATACAGGAGCAGATGACACACAGGTATATACTATATACAGGAGGAGATGACATACTGACATACAGGTATATATTATATACAGTAGATGACATACAGGTATATACTATATACAGGAGGAGTGTTATGATCTGGTGGCCTAGGAGCAGCATGAGACGTACTCTGGAGAAGGTGGTACCTGTACTGACCGCAGACCCTGACCTTAGCACTGAAACTAGAAGTAGCCGTGGGATGTACCTAACACTCCCTAGACACCTCGACACAGCCTAAGGACTAACTTCCCCTAAAGATAGAAACGGGAAAACTAACTTGCCTCAGAGAAAATCCCCAAAGGATAGACAGCCCCCCACAAATATTGACTGTGAGAGGAGAGGGAAATGACATACGCAGACTGAAATCAGGATTTAGCAAAGGAGGCCATTCTAGCTAAAAAGAAAGAATAGGACAGAGTACTATGCGGTCAATATTAAAACACTAGAAAATATCCACCACAGAAAATACAAATCTCCACATCTGACTAAAGACATGGAGGGTATATCTGCATCTCCAGAGATAAAGCTTGGCTGCAAAAAATCCTTATACAGACAATGCTGGACAAGACCAAACATGAAAATGCACTGAACTATAAGGCCCACAGCATGTGGACAGCAAAAACAAAGCCAGAACTTATCTTTGTTGAAATGAACAGCAAAACAGGAGAGACCAGTCAGGGATGTGAATCCTCCAAAAACAATGGACAACTGGCACTGACTAAAGGATCAAGCTAGACTAAATAGCCCAGTCCAAATTGCAATAAGTGAACACACCTGATAAATGCTGCGATCCAAAGACAGCAGCACTACCACTCATAACCACCGGAGGGAGCCCAAGAGCAGAATTCACAACAGAGGAGATGGCATACAGGTATATACTATATACAGGGGAGATGACATATAGGTATATACTATATACAGGGGGGATGACATACAGGTATATACTATATACAGGAGGAGATGACATACAGGTATATACTAGATACAGAGGAGATGACACACAGGTATATACTATGCACAGTAATAATAAATAATATTTATTTTTATATAGCGCTAACATATTCCGCAGCGCTTTACAGTTTGCACACATCATCACTGTCCCCGTTGGGGCTCACAATCTAAATTTCCTATCAGTTTGTCTTTGGAATAGATGACATACAGGTATATACTATATACAGGGGAGATGACAGGTGTGATGTTAAAATGACAAATGTGAGGGGGGGAAATGAGAAATGTGAGGGTGAAAATGAGAGGCGTGATGGGAAAATGAGAGAAGTGAGTTGCTATAACTAACCACAGTTAGTTACTGTGCCCGGGCAATGCCAGGCTCTTCAACTAGTATATAAATATATTCGCAAATGTGCAGGGACTCGTAGATTAACATTGGTCAGAGTGCAATTCTATTTTATTATTATTTTTTTTTAAAATCTGATTGCATTTATCCGTATTTCTTGCAGAATGTGAATGAGACTCTACACCACTAGCGAAGTGAGGTAGTCAGTCGCCCCATCTATACTGAGGTTACGGAGGGCAGAGATTTGCTTTGAATGTGTCAGGATGTTTGTAGCCACAAGTACAATGTCTTAATCATCACATCAGTGGTTTTGTGAGGGCAGTTAGTAGCTCCTGTCCATAAATACCCTGCAGGCGCTGACTCCCATCATGTTAATTATATGTTTTCCCACCAGGTATATTGTAGGTACTGCAACACGCTTATAAAAAGGCGAAAGTAGACGGTGTACACCTAAGTGCAGGTTAAGCGCTTGTACTTTGCTTAACAAGTCACACTAATCTCGTAGATAAAGAAACAGTCGCCAAAACAAACAAAAGCTTATATAATGCTGGGAGCTCGCTGCACGTTGCTCTAATTTGGTCATATTAAACAATTGCATCACCCGTCCCCTCCCTTGTGTATATTAATTAGGCATGGCTGTCAATGTCACCCACATTATTGAGCTTTCCAAATGGCAGGTCTGCGTATGGGTTTGATGGGGTGTGACGCATGTTTATAGGCTCAGCAGTGCTATCAAGCTTATATATGGTGAATTGCTTGTATGACAATTCCTGAATAAATTTGTATAAGGGTCATGTATGGAAAATAATCTGCTAGAGGTCTCATTGGAGAACCACAATGACCCTAGAAATGGGGAACCGATATTGTACCCAAGCATTTTTTACAATAGACAATTGTATATTGACCAAGTTTTGTATCATGTGATTTATTAATACCCTTATCATGATGTCAGGGCGAGATAAGAATAACTTGAATGCCTGATCCTTTGGTTTTCAGTGTTACATAACCCGATGCCAGAGGCATTTGGCAGCGGCTTCACATCTGCCCACTGAAAACACATGGCCAAGTAGGCATGGGTATGGGGGAGTCAGGAGAGAGGATTGTGATGAGTGACTCCTGCTGCTGGGAATCAGCGCTGATCACCGGAACAGGGTCCACTGTGGTCGCCAGAACGGGGTCCGCTGTGGTCGCCAGAACGGGGTCCGCTGTGGTCGCCAGAACGGGGTCCGCTGTGGTCGCCAGAACGGGGTCCGCTGTGGTCGCCAGAACGGGGTCCGCTGTGGTCGCCAGAACGGGGTCCGCCGTGGTCGCCAGAACGGGGTCCGCCGTGGTTACCAGAAAGGGGTCCGCCGTGGTTGCTAGAACGGGATCCGCTGTGGTCGCCAGAACGGGGTCCGCTGTGGTCGCCAGAACGGGGTCCGCTGTGGTCGCCAGAATGGGGTCCGCCGTGGTCACCAGAATGGGGTCCGCCGTGGTTGCTAGAACGGGATCCGCTGTGGTCGTCAGAACGGGGTCCGCTGTGGTTACCAGAACTGGGTTCGCTGTGGTCACCAGAATGGGGGTCCATTGTATGCTATCCCTTCCCATGAGGAAACGAGCAGCATCAGGGTGAACAAGTAACAGCTACACCATACGCCACCACGCGATTTAATCCATTATCTGATGCAGATAGTTGCATGCAGTGCCATACAATTGAGCAGAGTGATTGCACTTACGCCATAATATCTCCAATTCTATGTTCTTGGCTGTGAGCGCCGATCGCTGCTTTTTGACTATGGAAATACCACTGTCATATTCTGACAGTAGCTTTTAAATAGCCCAAATCTGGCAACCATCTTACCGTTCTGCAATGAGATCATTGCAAACCGAAGGGTTGAAATGGCAGCCCATTTTTCTTATGCAAAGTTCCAATAAAGCACTCCCTCTCGCAGTCTCTCGCTCTTTGTCTGTCTCACTCACAATCTCTCTTTATCAGTGGCACTCTCTCTCTCTCTTGCTCTCTCTCGCTCGTTCTCTCTGTGGCTGTCTCTGTCGCTGTCCCATGCTTTCTCACTGTCTTTCACTTGTTCTCTCTCTGTAGCTCTCTTGCTGTGGCTCTCGCTTGCTGTCTCGCTTGCTCTCTGTGGCTGTCTCTCTCGTTCTCTGTAGCTCTCTTGTTCGCTCTCTTTTTGTGGCTCTCTTGCTTGCCGTGTGTCTCTTTGGCTTTCTGTCGCTAACGCTCTCTTTTTATGGCTCTTGGAAGAAATGGAGGAAAAACAAAAGTGCAAAAATAGAAAATCGCTCAGTTATGAAAGGTTTCAAGACGATAATAATATTATGGAATATTTTGGTGTTATATAAATGGCCTTTTCCCAACACACTTCTGATAAGAAAAACAAATTCAGACGGTCTTGTGAGCAGTCAATGTGTGCACTTCACTAGTATTTCCGGATATCATAGGGGCATATTAGCCAATATCTTGGGGCCAAGGGGACATACTGGTCCCTGGCAGAGAGGTCTCCTGCATACACCAATGAAGACGATGATTACTTGGTGTTAGGGAATTTTTGTTGTTTAATTGAATTTAGGAAGTTTTCATAAGCAAATACAACTTTTAAATTTTTTTAGCTAAATGTCAGTCTTCTTCTGCAGCCAGGATGTGAGGGGTTAAATTCAAGAGTGGGAATGTGGGCCCTGGTAGTAGTGAATAGAGCCCAGTGTGGGAGCCTTTATGGGGCAGGCTAGCATTGACCCTGCTTTACAACTTGTCCTGTGTGTAGACTCAGGTTTTATGATGGAAGAAGAATTCTTGTGACCGCATACTTTTGTCAGTTTCTGTGGCAGCGTAATTCATCAAATGTTTTAAGGTCAAGAATGGGTGACACAGTGTTTAGCCAATGGCTATTGTATCATCTCTCTGTCGGGGTCTCTCTGTCAGCTAGCCATTTACATGCTGAAATCTTAAAAGAAAAATTAATCTGTGTATATGTCTATTTTGGGAATCCTCTGTGAGATGGACGGATTCATCAAAAACCAACTGTCTTCTTCTTAAACTTCAATAGTCCTGGTAGTATCCTGCATTGTACACCTTTAACTGCTTCAAATAATTATTTGTCATAAATTCTCAATCACAGGCTTACTCAGGACAATTAAATTTCTATCGATATCTATCTTTGTCCTTCTACCACAAGATTGCCAGACTGCATGTGATAAGGTCACGACCAGCAGTCACCTGATTGATGCTGCCACTACATGTTTGAAGGGTTAGGAGACTTGTGTCCTGGACATCATCGATTTTTGCGCCAGTGGAGACCATCGGAGTAGCTTTGCAGGAGCAGATTTTGGGGTCACGGTAGCTTCTTGTCCTCTTTTATCAGCTTGGTTCCCACTGTAATTTTTTTTTAAAAGGTCAGAAACCAATTCTCCCCCCCCCCCCTCCCCGTTAATTCATTATGTGTGTGGGCAGCACGGTAGCACAGTGGTTAGCACAGCAGCCTTGCAGTGCTGGAGTCCTGGGTTCAAACCCCACCAAGGATAACACCTGCAAAGAGTTTGTATGTTCTCTCCGTGTTTGCGTGGGTTTCCTCCCACATTCCAAAGACATACTGACAGGGAATTTAGATTGTGAGTCCCATTGGGGATGGCGATGATAATGTGTGCAACCTGTAAAGCGCTGTGGAATATGTTAGCGCTATATAAAAATAAAGATTATTATTATTTATCCCTGTCCCCATTGTGCTCGCAATCTACATTCTCTATGGGTATGTCTTGGAGTCCATTCCTGTAACACATCAATCGAACTGAGCGTAGTGCACTGCCTAAGGCTACTTTCACACTTGCGTCAGTACGGGTCCGTCACTAAGCGTCGGCACGACGTACTGACGCACGTTGTGAAAATTATGCACGACGTGGGCAGCGGATGCAGTTTTTCGACGCATCCGCTGCCCATTCTAAAGTCGGAGGAGGAGGGGGCGGAATTCCCAGCCGCGCATACGCGATAGAAAATGGCAGACGCGACGTACGAAAAAACATTACGTTGAGCGTTTTTTTGTGCCAACGGTCTGCCAAAACATGACGGATCCAGTGCACGACGGACGCGACGTATGGCTGTACGATGCGATCCGTCGGCAATACAAGTCTATGGGGAAAAAACGCATCCTGCGGGCACATTTGCTGGATCCGTTTTTTTCCCAAAACGACGGATTGCGATGTACGTCACACGACGCAAGTGTGAAAGAAGCATTAGTTGGCTGTCCACTCCTGCCGAAATCAGCAAGGTTGGTCCATGTTAGCATAATGTATATGGGGACTTTTATCTCTCATCATACAGTGCAAGCATTGTGGTTGGTAGAACCATCTTGGAGATTGCTCCTTTTTTTGGCCTTGGAGTTCATATTTTAATTTCTTGTTCATACACCTGTACTGAATAGTTTTTTTTATTTGCAGAGTTCCTGAACATCTTGTCAAAAGTATCACATGGCAAACACTACATGCTGTAAATTTCTGCCACAAGCACAATGTGAGTATTATTATTGGGTGTGCAATATCTGTTGTATAGATTATATAATATTATGCCATTTACTTACCGTATTTTACAGACTATAAGACGCACCGGACTAAAAGACAAACCAAGGTTTAAGAGGAGGAAAGTAGAAAAAACATTGAAGCAACAAATGTGGTCATGATACACTGTTATGGGGGTGTATCTGCTACTGACACTGTTATAGGGGTAATGTCCCACAATTCTGTACCAATAAACCCCATCCTGGTATATATGGACAACTTCCTCATCCTGGTATACATGGCCCCCTCATCCCAATCCTGGTATACATGGCCCCCTCATCGCCATCCTGGTATTCTTGGGCCCCTCATCCTCATCCTGGTATACACGGTCCCCTCATCCCCATTCTGGTGTACATGGCCCCCATCATGCATTACACATAAAAAAATAACCTATTCTACTTACCTTCCCTCCACTTCCTCGCAGCGCGGCATCCTGTGCTGATACCAGCAGCTGATTTTAGCTTGTAAGCAGTGCATGACGTCACTGCCATGCGTCTCCACACACCGAGGTCAGGTGTCTGAATGCTCACTGCTCCCTAAGCCCGGGACTATGGCTGCCGTCACACTAGCAGTATCTGGTCAGTATTTTAAATCAGTATTTGTAAGCCAAAACCAGGAGTGGAACAAATAGAGGAAAAGTATAATAGAAACATATGCACCACTTCTGCATTTATCACCCACTCCTGGTTTTAGCTTACAAATACTGATGTAAAATACTGACCAAATACTGCTAGTGTGACAGCAGCCTATGGGAGTGGAGAGCAGTGAATATTCATCTTCTTTGATAACAGGCACACTGTTAGCAGCAGCCGCCACTAGCCGCAGTGTTAGTGGTCACACATGGTCAGTCCATCTTCACAGCCAGATCTATACATAGTGATCCTCTGATCACTGCAGAACAACCAATAGAAATGGCTTCCTTCCTGCTTATATTAGAGAAGAACACTCCTCCTGTAAGGGAACTAATACATCGGCTGCTGCTAGAGGGGGAAGGGGGCTGATTTTATTAACACCATGGGGGATAATTGAAAAAAAAAATGAAATTAATTCATGGGACAGAGAGATTCAGGTTTAACTGGCTTAACGATGGGAGTTAGCCTGCTGGAACCCCCAGTGATCCCAAAATTGCAGCTCTAAGGATGTTGTTTTACTGTACTTTACAGCCCCATTGACAATGAAAATAGTAGAGGCCAACCATGATCACACCCACTGCATTCTAGTGCTTTGATCTCGTGATTGTTGGGGGTCCTAGTGGTCCATCCCTCAGCATGTTATCTCTCATTCTTGTTTTTTGGGGGGAATAACCTTTTGATCATTTGTATTGTAGCCCTATATTACATCACCGTGCTCTTTGTACATTGACGCCTTCACGTCGTTAGTAATTAACCTGTATTATCATCTTTCCAAATCCTGTTCTGCAGCCAGGCTTTCACAGCCCCTCCAGGGCAGATATAATGTCATGGTTGTCATGCACTTTACACCCCCACAGGCCTCATTGCCTGTGCCACCCTGTGATCTTCTCGCCATCTCCCTTCCCGAAGACGCTACAGGGCCAAATATAGAAGCAATTAGCATTTCTAGCTAAGGTAGATTACAGCCTCACTTTTGTGTCTCCTCTTGCACTAATCTCCCCTGTGACACCAGCTCTCCTTCTTTGATCATTTAAGTCCCCAGCCTCATGTTTTAGCTAATTGTTCTTGTATATTTTTTTTTCTTTTTCATTACATAATTAACCCTTCAGTTGCCAGGGATGCAAAATATAATGTAAACTGTGGCTCTTATTAATTATGTACAGTTAAATACAGGATGTAGAAGCAAAAAAACCTGTCCAACTGTTATTAAACGCTGTTGCAAACAAAATGCTTTTGGACATGTGTTTCAATTAAAAAAAAATATATAAAAAAGTCCATTTTTTTAAATTTGGAATTGATTAATTTTGTGTGTCACCAGTGTATTCACCGAGATGTCAAACCAGAGAATATTCTTCTTACCAAGCACTCTGTCATCAAGCTGTGTGACTTTGGATTTGCAAGGATATTAAGTGAGTACACTTACTTTATTTCCATTTTCAATGACCCACTACCTGCCGGGCCAATTTTTGTTCTTGCACTTCTTCCAAGAGCCATAATTTTTTATGTTTTACTTGACATTGCTGTATTAGAGGCTGTTTGTTTTTTTTGTTTTTTTAAGATGTGGTTTTTCATGACATGATTCACTTTACCGTATATACAGAAAAAAAAATCCAACTGATGAAATTGCAAAAAAAATTAAATTCCGCCATGGTTTTTTGAGTTTCGTTTTAAGTGTTCACCATGTTAAAATAAAATAAAACAAAAACATGATTCTCCAGGTCAACACAATAATGGCGATACCAAAGATGCACGTTTATCATGGATTATCGTGGATCATTAATTTATAGAAAAATAACATTTGTCACCATTTTCCGAGACTTTTTTTTAATTTTAATAATCATTATTCCATTCATGGAGCTGTGTGAAGGCTTGTCTTTTTGCGTGGCGAGGTGGAATGTTTATTGATTTCATTTTTGGATACATAAAATGCTTTGATCGCTTTTTATTGCATTTTTTAGGGGAGGTTTGATGGCAGAAAAATGTCAATTCTGGTGCTTTAATTTCCTTTTTATTTACTGTATGGGTTAATTAATTTCTAACTTTAATATATGGGACTTAAAGGGAACCTGTCACCCCCAAAATCGAAGGTGAGCTAAGCCCACCGGCATCAGGGGCTTCTGGAATGCTGTAGATAAGCCCCCGATGTATCCTGAAAGATGAGAAAAAGAGGTTAGATTATACTCACCCAGGGGCGGTCCCGCTGCGGTCCGGTCTGATAGGTGTCGTGTCCGGTCCGGGGCCTCCCATCTTCTTACGATGACGTCCTCTTCTCGTCTTCACGCTGCGGCTCCGGCGCAGGCGTACTTTGTCTGCTCTGTTGAGGCAGAGCGAAGTACTGCAGTGCGCAGGCGCCGGGCCTCTCTGACCTTTCCCAGCGCCTACGGACCGCGACACTCATCAGATTGGACTGCCCCTTGGTGAGTATAATCTAATCTCTTTTTCTCATCTTTCAGGTTACATCGGGGGCTTATCTACAGCATTCCAGAATGCTGTAGAAAAGCCCCTGATGCCGGTGGGCTTAGCTCATCTTCGATTTTGGGGGTGACAGGTTCCCTTTAAATGTACTTGGCAATATTGAATGTTTATTTTTCATGTCTTTTTTTAATGTTGGAAAATGGGAGTGATTCAAACTTTCAGGGTTTATTGTATTATTATTTTAGCGGACTTAAAGTATCACAACAGTATAGCGCTAAAATTACTGTCTCTCATTACAGTCCTATAATGATTATCATGGCCTAGCAACATGGCAATTAAAGAGTCCTATGCACCCAAAGTCATGTCTGGGTTCGAACTTTTTAGTCGGCTTCTGTGTCTGCCGAGCCACAGCAGATACACCTTTTCTCCAGGTGTTTAGTTTCTGTTATCCTTGCTTCAGTCTTTTTAGGGTTACAGGTGTTTTCAGTTACTTATTTATCTGTCCTATCACCTTTCCGGTGTATCATTTATACTTTCCCAATGCTGGTATTTTCGGCTTGTGATAGTCTCATTTGGATGTCCAGCCATGCTGTTGTAGTTTAAGCAAGTCAATGAAAGACCAACTAGGGTTTATCTCTTTGGTGTTTGTTCTTTTCCTGCACCTATCTTCTGTTTTTTTTAAGAACAAACTTTTCCTTCTGTAGGTAATTTTACTCTTTGCTCTGCCATCCTGATTCTTTAGGAGGAACATGAAGTGTTTGACGGCCTTTCAGGTAGTATAGGTCCAAGTTGCCATAGTCTAGTCTGTGGTTAGGGGCTACAAGAAACACTAGGGATTGCGGGGTCAAGACCTTTAGTCTGTACAGAAACCAACAGGGTCAGTTGCAGTTTTTAGTGTGTTACCTATTTTCCCTAGTGAGTTGCTACAGTATCATAACACCAACGCTTTAATTGCCGGTGTCAAAGATTGCTGATGGCATTAGCTCTCAGATGGAGTAACAAAAACCTGGTGACAGATTCTCTTTAAAATGTTCTGCAAGCTTCAGAATGTGAATATGACCCTCTCTTTACACGAATAGCTGGTCCCTGTGACTACTACACAGATTACGTGGCGACAAGATGGTACCGTGCCCCTGAACTTTTGGTAGGAGACACACAATATGGACCTCCGGTGGATGTATGGGCCATTGGCTGTGTTTTTGCTGAGCTTCTTTCTGGAGTTCCACTTTGGCCGGGCAAATCTGATGTGGATCAGCTTTATCTGATCAGGAAAAGTTTAGGTAAGTGGTGTCCATCACCAAATAGACCTCACGTTAAATTTTATACTTAACAGTGGAACGAAAGGGGCGATATCTTAAGTGTATAGGGACCTGCTGCACGCCTTTCTGGGAGGACACCCTATCAAAGCTAGAAGGAAGTGGTAATCAGATTTGGGAGAAATAAAGGACGATAGGTGAAAGTCTATTCTAGAATATGTGCCCAAGATATCCATGAGCGAGCCTGGGAGAATGTCACAGCTGTATATGATCCACAGGGTGTATAGAACCCCTGATATGTTATTTAAAGTAGGGTTGAAGTCTAACTCCGACTGCCCACGGTGCTCGCAATCTCAGGCAGACATACTGCATATGCTTTGGCATCGTCCCAGATTGTCCTTCTTTTGGATCGTAGTGTTAAACCGTATTGGAATGGTGTATAGGTGCATTGTTCCTAGGGACCCACTGACATGCATATTAGGGCACATTGAGGAAATAAAAACAAACAACATGACCAAAATAGCAATTGCGAGATTATTGTTTATTGCCAGAAAATTGATTACAAAATTTTGGATTAGAGAGGAGCGTTCGTCCAGACAGGAATTTATTGCCCAAACGAACTATATAATTCAACTTGAAAGAAGTATTTACACCTAAAGGAATAAACAGGAATAATTCCATAAATGATGGCAGCCATGGTTGGATAGGATTAATTACAGTAACACCTGTATATACTATTGTAGCGTAAAACTCAGTGTAGTGTAATATTGTGGATATTGTTAATAATGGACAAAGTGTTTATTGCACTGGGAAAGGTCTCCATGGGGGGTAAGGGAAGGGGGGATTTACTGTAATATTGTAAAACAAGTATTGTCATGTAATATCTGTCTTAATTTTTGTTATGTTTTATAAAAATTTATCTGAATAAAAGTGGTGTCCATCATGTCTGAGCAGCTATAGTTATATGCACTTGTCCTATGTACTTGTACACATATATCACTGACTTTCCGATTCATGTAGGTGACCTGATCCCTCGACATCAACAAGTTTTTAGCACAAACCAGTTCTTCAGTGGGGTCAGCATACCGGATCCTGAAAATATGGTAAATAAATCAGATACATTGGAAATAATTACTGATTGAATGTGGCCATACACACTAGGAAAAAAGGCATGGTGTTTGGATAGGGTCCTGCCCTGTATATTTTAATATGAAAAATATTTAGAATTGAGAGTCCTCAGTGATTGATACCTTTTAATAACTGAAAAGATGGTAACAAATTGCAAGCTTTCGAGACTACACAGGTCTCTTCATCAGGCAAAGACTAAAAGAAATTCTGAAGAATCACATATTTATGCACAGCATAGCACAGAAAAAAACATGGATAAGACAGGTGACATGAAGCAGAATTACCATGAGTGGTAAACAGTTATGTCCATAAATGTTGGACCAGTTCTTAGATAAGGAATGTTTTATTATCCTCTGATTGGGGTCTGGTTCTGTTGTGATGACCCCTCATAGTCTGAGGGGCAAGTTCCTTAGTTGATGTAAAAAGACATAAATCCATGCGACACATTCATTCCTGCATTAAGACTGTCAAAGGTCGTCATCAGTTTATATTCCCAGACTCTTCTGTCTCTCTGAGATTTGAAGCTACCTTTTAACACCAGTAATTTCATGTCCATAATGTTATGATTTGGGAGACAAAAATGTATTGCCACAGGTAGATCCATTCTTTTTTCTCTTATTGTGTGGCGGTGAGAATTCATTCCTGTTCTAAGCTTTTGCCCTGTCTCCCCCACATACAGACATTTAGTACAAATATTTAAATAAACCACATTAGAAGTGTCACAGCTGAAAGTACCTGGTATCTTGTAGTCCTGATGTGAATTGGGGATCTTTATCTTGTCTGTGGTCATTATAAATGGACAGGTTTTACATTTTTTCTGACTGCAAGGAAAGGTACCTGCAGCTGTTGGAGAGGACAGGGAGCTCTTGACAATGATGCTTCTTAGATTTGGGGGATGCCTATAACACAGTAGTGGGGGGGGGTCTGGAAAAATGGATTGTAATCGGGCATCTTTTTGTAGTAAAGGTTGTAATTTCCATGCAGCTCCCCTTAGCACCTCCAGATTTGGATTGTAGGTAACTACTAGCGGTACTCGCTTATTTTCTTCTTTAGCTTTGTAATGTAGCAGGTGATTCCTTGATATTATGTTGGCTCTTGTAATCTGGTTTTCAGTTGTTCTTGGATGGTAGCCCTGATTCAAAAAGGTCTTTCTGAGGCGATCAAGGTGTTCATCCCTATCCATTGGGTTGGAACATATACGATTGTATCTGATGGCTTGGCTGTAGACAATGGAGTTTTTTATGTTATGGATGGAAACTGTCCCATTTAAGGTATGTTGGACGGTCGATTGGCTTCTGATACAAGGATGTCTCTATTTTACTGTTCCGCAGCTTAATGATGGTGTCCAAAAAGTTAATTTCAGTACAGGAGTAGTTGAGTGTCAAGTTGATGGTAGGATAGAATTGATTAAACTGTTAATGGAACGTCTTTAGCTGTGGTTCAGACTCCGTCCAGACGATTAAAATGTCATCAATGTAGCGGTAGTACGCCAGAGACCTGAAAAAAAAGAATGGATCTACCTGTGGCAATACATTTTTGTCTCCCAAATCATAACATTATGGACATGAAATTACTTGTGTTAAAATGTAGCTTCAAATCTCAGAGAGACAGAAGAGTCTGGGAATATAAACTGATGACGACCTTTGACAGTCTTAATGCATGAATGAATGTGTCGCATGGATTTATGTCTTTTTACATCAACTAAGGAACTTGCCCCTCAGACTATGAGGGGTCATCACAACAACAGAACCAGACCCCAATCAGAGGACAATAAAACATTCCTTATCTAAGAACTGGTCCAACATTTATGGACATAACTGTTTATCACTCATTGTAATTCTGCTTCATGTCACCTGTCTTATCCATGGTTTTTTTTTCTGTGCTGTGTTGTGCATAAATATGTGATTTTTCAGAATTTCTTTTAGTCTCGAAAGATTGCAATTTGTTACCCTCTTTTCAGTTAGCCAATAAAAAGGTATCAACCACTGAGGACTCTCAATTCTAAATATGTTTCTATCTACTGGCTAACACGGTACCAAGTTATATATCCTTCCTGTATTTTAATATGGTAATTTATAAAATGGTCAGAAATCACAGATTGGCTGGTAAATCATTTTGCAGTCTATGTACTGTGGTTCATACATGCTGTAGAAGACAAATGGTCCAACATTTTTAATGGAACTATATTAAAAAAAATGCATTGTAGCCATAAATAATTGCACTTAAAAGGGAATATGTCACCCTCCCCCAGGCATTTTTAACTAAAAGAGCCACCTTGTGCAGCACTAATGCTGCATCGTGTCCAGGTGGCTCTTTTATTTGGGGTCCCTTCCAATGCTGAAATATTCGTTTTTATAATTTGCCCCTCATACCTGTAGTCTGTCCGGGGGGCATGTCTTTTCCCCCCGAACACAAACGCCTCCCAGCCATCCCATGGCTGGCTGTAAGCTCCTCATCTATCCTTTTAATATTTTAATCTTCTAAAACTAAACTTCCAGCAGTCAATATTAGGCTGTACTTACACTGTACAATTTATTTTCTCATTCTAAATAGAGATGCTTTTGATTTACAAGTCCTTCATTTTTATTTGCAGGAGCCTCTGGAACAGAGATTTCCAAATATCTCATCTCACGCCTTACGACTATTGAAGGTAAAAACGACAGATCTCTAACAGAGTGAATTATTGGCTTTATCCGTGCAATGAACCAATGGTTCTAGACATATGTATGGGCACAAAGGTGTGAAAATCAATCATCTGGATGAATCTGCCCACTATTCAAAGTAAATGAGGATTGCCCTCCTGGTTCTATGTATATGTGATTGAAGGGCATTGCTTGCCTACCGACAAGCAGGGCTGCCACTGAGAATTTCAGGGCCCCATACTGGCAAAATTTTCAGGCCCCCTTGAGACTTTGCCCAGGCTCCACCTCCACATCTCGACCCTTCCACAGTCCCACCGTCCACTGTTGGAAAAACTCATCATCTTTACCACGTCCTCACCAATCTGATATTAAGGCCGGGGATCACACTAGTGATGAATATGGACGAGTGCTATGTGATAAAACATCGCATAGCACTTGGACCAGTATTCATCTATGGGGCAGCTCACATCAGCTTTTTTTTTCTCCGCCGTTTTCAACGTGTGAGTGAAATCGCAGCATGCTGCGATTGTCACCGACATTCAGCCGAGTCTCGGCTCACTCGCACTCATATAAGCCTACGGCTTCGAGTGAGACAACGCACATCACTCGGATATCATCCGAGTGATGTGCGATATACACTGGCAATGGAGGAGATGGAGAAATTTATTTCTCTGTCTCCTCCGCAGCTGTGCTCCGATCTTCTCTGAGCACAGACACATGACACTCGATTCCAGCAGCCGAGGGTCATTAGCATATCGCATCCGATGCGCTCACATAGGAAACCATACTCTAGTCTGACCCCAGCCTAACAGTTCCCATCAAACACCAGATCACCTATATAGCTAGCAGCTTTTGCTTTGGCCTAAAGAATTTTTAGGCTGCCACCATGACAAGGTAGACTCTTTTGGCCGGGCCCTATTGTACTCTAACCTATTAAACATTTGTTAAAATATCCAATACTCCTTTTAGGTATAATATATATATATATATATATATATATATATATATATATATATATATATATATATATATATATATATATATATATATATATATATATATATATATATATATATATATATATATATATATAAAAATTTTTAGGGAATGAGTCATTTTTTTAGTATGAAATACCGTCAAACCATGACCAGACCACATATCACCATGGCATAGTGACAGAATACTACCACATACAAGGAAAAAATGCCTCCACACCATATATTACCACCACGTAGTGACTTAATACTAAATACTGAGCATTAATAAAACAAATACAATACTAATGCCATTATACACATGAGCTATGTATATTGTGTCAGTGTACAGACAATACAGTGATCACCAGTGACATTATACACTGGAGCTCTGTATATAGTGTTTAGCGTACAGGTAATACAGTGATCACCAGTCACATTATACACAGGAGCTCTGTATATAGTGTACAGTATATACTGTCAGTGTACAGCTAACACATTGACTCACCAGTGATGCCTCTAGATGAAGTCCTTCATCTTTGCTTTTCTTTTTCATGCAGTGCAGACCGCCATAATTTCTTCCAGCCAGAATGTTGTGAATTCAGATTTTGGGCTCCATATAAAGCTGTGCCATTGCTGCTGCTGCTGCTGCTGCAATAATAAAAAAAAAAAAAGCCATACTCGCCTCTCTTGCTTGCAGCTTCCGGCGTCCCGTCCCGGCGTCTCTCCGCACTGACAGATCAGGCAGAGGGCGCCGCGCACACTATATGCATCATCGCGCCCTCTGACCTGCACAGTCAGTGCGCAGAGACGCCGGGAAGACAGAGCGGCGCCCGGCGGGTGGAACGCGGACAGGTGAATATAAAATACTCACCTAGTCCCGGCGCTCCTGACGCTGCCCCTGCCTGTCACACTGTCTCCAGGTGCCGCAGCTCTTCCTGTCAGCGGTCACTGGCACCGCTCAGAGGAATGAATGTGGCTCCACCCCTACGGGAGTGGAGTACATATTCATTTCTCTAGTGAGCGGTCCCACGTGACCGCTGTACAGGGGAAGAGCTGCGGCACCCGGAGACCGTGGGACGGCAGGGGCAGCGTCAGGAGTGCCGGGACTAGGTGAGTATGCCTCAGCACCCTCTCCCCCTCACCCGCCGACCGTGCCGCCCACCGTGACTTGAGTATAAGCCGAGAGGGGCACTTTCAGCCCAAAAATTTGGGCTGAAAATCTCGGCTTATACTCGAGTATATACGGTAGTTACCTAGAGCACTGCTTCCAGAGCACATCACCCACTTCTTTCCTGTCTTCTACACTACACAGCTGAATACAGACATGCACCAACCATTAATATATAATTAGGTATTATACAATCCACCATTCCAAATATAAATTATAATCCAGCACTGCGCCCCCACTAACTATAAATAGCCATTTTCCCCACCTAATATATACATTAATTAGCCAATGTACTCTTTCCCCCAATTCATTACCAGTCACTGCTTCCTTAACGACCCCACTGTGCCTCCCGCTCCACCGATTCATTATATTTACATGCCCCTTCCGCCCCAATTCATTGTCATGTCTTCTCTCTCTCCTACCTCCACCCTCTATTCATTATCAACTGCTCTCCCCCCACATTCAAAATATCATTTACTTCCACCACCCTCAAAATTCATCATTATTTGCTCTCACCCAGGTCATTTGCTCTCCCCATCCCCCACCTTCAATTCAATTGCTGTCCCTCACCCTCAATTCATCATTTGCAGTCCAACATCGGCCCCTCACTTCGTTTGCTCTCTTCCTCCCCCTCACTTCATTTGCAGTCCCCTCCCTCATATCATCATTTGCAGCCCCCCTTCATTCATTTGCAGCCCCCTTCATTCATTTGCAGCCCCCTTTCCATCATGTGCAGCCCCACTTCAATCATGTGCAGCCCCCCTTCATCATGTGCAGTGCCCCCTCATTCCCTCCTCACCCATTTAATTCATTTTATAAAGAAAAAAAAAAGTTTTACATACTTTCCTCATAAGCGATCCCCAGCAGGCGTAGCTCCGCTTCTGGTCACAATATCCTCATACATGTCGGTGCATATGCGATGACGTTATCACGTATGCGCCGACACATGACCAGAAGTCCAGAGAGGGAGGAGGGAGTCGAAGTTGCGCCTCCGTCAAGGTAAGACGGCCGTGCACAGCTCTGAGAAATCTCCCAGGCTCCTGCACCGACGTGTGCGCTGCAGGCCCACAGTGCATTAGTGCAAGATGGGGCCCGGTGAGCAGAAGCACAAGAGGCGGGCCCCTGTGTCCCCGCAGTGTGCCACTGCTCATTGGGCCCCATACAGTAGTAAGGGCAGTAATGCCCTGATGGCGGCCCTGCTGACAAGTACTGGCCTCAGAGGGTGAGGTATTGCTCGCTACTGTGGGCAGCGATTGGCTACAGCTTTTGGCCTCAGAGGGTGATGTGTTGGTCACTACTGTGGGCAGTGACTGGCTACAGCGGTCACATGCCAGTCATAGTATGGAAAGTGCTGTAGAATCCAGGCAGTGTCTGACCAGAATCGATGGAGGATTGGTAAGGTGAGTATTATCTATAGGATTATTTTGAAGCATTCTGAGTGATAAAAAAAAATGATCGAAGTCTGCACACCTCCTGCAAGCTCATGGCTTATGATGGCACTAATGCTGCTGCTTTTCTGGGAAAATGGTTGTTGTAGACAAGTGTGATCCAGACAGATGTAGCACTCCCTCCTCACCTGTATCTGCACACACAGGGCTGCCTGCACATGGACCCCTCCGAGAGGCTCACGTGTCAGCAACTTATAGAACACCCCTACTTTGACAGCATTCGAAAGGAGGCCGATGCTGCAAAAGATCCAGAAAGAGTCAGCAGAAAACAGACCAGACTCCATAGAAAGTATTTCCCTGGGGTATGTACATTATCCTGGATAACCCTTTAGATTTTAAGCTCTTGTAACCAGACTTTCCCTTTTAATAATGTCCAGATAACAATTAGACCAAAAACAAGTTCATCGGCCACTTTACTAATCTGCGGTCACTGGACGTGAGCCCTGAGAATTGCTTCTTACCTCCCGGCATCCACAACTCTTCTTTTGATTAAGAGACCCGAAATAAAATGGCGGTCAGTTAGAAAGCAGCACTTACAAAAAGTATCAGGCTATGTGCACACGTTGCGGATTCTCTGCGGATCGCAGTGTTTTTTTCGGTGCAGAAACGCTGCAGATCCGCAATTGATTTAAAGTACAATGTAAATCAATGAGAAAAAAAAATGCTGTGCACGATTTGCGGAAAATCCGCTGCGGAAACACTGCTGTTTAAAAGAAGTAGCATGTCACTTCTTTTTTGTGAATCTGCAGCGTTTTTGTACCCATTCCATTATAGAAAACAGCAGGGGTAAAAAACGCAGCAAATCCGCAAGAAAACCACAGCAAAAACGCACAAAGGCTGCGGAACCGCATAAAAAACGCGACAAATCCCAGAAATTCCTAAGAATAATCCGCAACGTGTGCACATAGCCTCAGACCCCAAACGATTCTTTGTCATTGTCCTCCCCATTTTTAAAAAGATTTTTTTAATTGTTCATAATAATGAAATAATACAAAGTTACTATTGTATTACTTAGCTGCATTAGCTTCCTTTATCGTTTGGGCTCTCTTCTTTTCATTAGCCAGCCTGGCGCCGATTCACATGTGCTTCACTCCCCAACGATGATGTTGTGCCAGATCTGATGCCGGCAAGTATGAGGCTGGTCTCAGGGTTCCTGTCCGGCAACTCCAGATTACTGACGCGGCCAATTTATCTGGTTGTGCAAATCAATTTGCACCAATTCTAACAAAGTTTATTAATTGTAAATACTTTGCTGTACTTACGTGACTGATCCCGAAGCTTCCTACTGCTATTTTCCTTCTCTTCACAGCTCCAGCACCTGCCGCAGCTAACCAACAGTAATCTCCTGCCAGCGCTGGAGAGCAAGAAATACTACAACACCAGAAAGTTCAACTATCGCTTCCCCAACATATAATCAGGGGAAAGAGACTTGTTAAATATTTATTATTCCTGGAACAAAGCATGAGGAACTTGTGGGGGAAAATCAGACGTGGCACGTATTCCGGTAACCAGCAGGCACGGCTTCTCACTTATTCATAGAATCTGGCCGTTAAAATGCTAATAAACTGCACATTGGCAGAGTGTCCTGCAGCAGAGGGCACGGCTGATCGTATCTCACAATATCAGGCAGTGAACGGGCTGTATTCAGCGCTACTGCATAGTGTATTACTTTATAGCATCATATACCAGTAGTTAATCAAGCACTTGGCAGCTATTTCTTCGGTCCTTGCAGTATGCGGTCTATAAGTAGTGAACCGATTTTCCTGCTATCTATGTGGGTCAAATATACTATTGCCACAGCCAACCCCACCTGCCCTTCTGGGCACATACCTATACATTCATCTATACACACCGCAAGGGCTCCATTTATCAGACATGATGCCTTAATATGTGCCTGATAGCAATGAGTCCATCTGTCAACTGATTTACATCTTCGGATGGGTGACTGACCATATTGCTTGTGCATGGTAATGTAAGAATAATGATGTCACAGGCCATTGAATCTCTTTGCTTATTGGGCCAGTTTCATATGTCCAATATTTGGGCCATGGGTCTTGTGACCAAAACGCAACAACCTCACATTCCTATGGGCCTGTAGAGAGAAAGTCAGGAGACCCGTATTAGTGCTTGGACCATGAGTGTCAGATGTGTGATACTGGAAGATTAGAGGGGAAGTCGCGGTGCTGTGAACTCTGGATCTCTCCAATATGTGTCAAACTACTGGACAAGATAAAGATGCTGCAGACCCTTTTACGAAAAGCAATCTAATTATTATCAATTTCAAAGTAGTGCTATTTTTTTGTTTGAATGAAATGATTACTTGTACACCACTAAGCTATGGCATCACTTCTTGATTGATGGGGCTCCCACCTCTGCGGAAGCCAGCTGTGTATAGAAATGCAGCAAGGCACCTTTGTATAACTGGGCCTTTGCTACAATGCTCTTTTCAGCTCGCCTGGGGTTGTGCTGGAAAAACTAACATAGTAACATAGTTAGCAAGGCCGAAAAAAGACATTTGTCCATCCAGTTCAGCCTATATTCCTCAGAATAAATCCCCCGATCTACGTCCTTCTAAAGAACCTAATAACTGTAAGATACAATATTGTTGCGCTCCAGGATGACAAACAGGCCTCGCTAAGGCTGGGTTCACACTGCGTTTATATGAAACGTTAGACAGACCACGTTACACCGCGGCATAAACGCGGTGTAACATAGGAATTAATGGCGGCCTTAATGGACTATGTCGGACGCATCTCTAGCGCATGCCCACAATCTAAATAACAAATCTGTCCAATAGAGGATTCACCGTGTTGGATTTTTTTGGACAGTCCTCTACTGATCCACCATTTATGACAATGGTGCTCACCCTGTGACTGAGATGGTGACAGTGGGGTTAATACAGCCGTTCTGAGCGCCAGATTACCCGTGTAACGAACATGTCTGATCCTCCAGCTTTCTGAAAATCCGCTTTAATCTGCCATGATCTGACCTTGACTTGTTGGCATTATGTTATCCAGAGGCAATTTTGATCATTCATTAAAGGATTACATCTGACCGTGTTACAAAAGCATAGAACAAATTATGGACGCACATAGGGTTGTATTGTAATTTTTTTATAGTTATGTATATTACCAGAATAATGACGATGGTCCGCACATTAGGGACATGATATACATATATGTAAATGTGAACACTGTATGCACAAACCTGATTATATTTTTACTTGGACGATTGTGTTAATAAACTGTACTTGATCCATACAGCACCTGTCAAACATATCTTTTATCAAACTTGTTAGGTACTCCTGTAGATCCAGCACACAGGACAGAAAATCCCCTAGATGTTATGATCTTTGTAGATATCATGTTGTCTTCTTCTAAAGAATATCTTGGGATTTCTTACATTTTGCTATCTTAGGATCTTTTTATTTTTTTACACATTCGACTATACATTGTGTGCAGAATTATTAGGCAAGTTGTATTTTGATCACATTATACTTTTTATACATGTTTTCCTACTCCAAGCTGTTCAGGCTTGAGAGCCAACTACCAATTAAGTAAATCAGGTGATGTGCATCTCTGTAATGAGGAGGGGTGTTGTCTAATGACATCAAAACCCTATATAAGGTGTGCTTAATTATTAGGCAACTTCCTTTCCTTTGGCAAAATGGGTCAGAAGAGAGATTTGATGGGCTCTGAAAAGTCCAAAATTGTGAGATGTCTTGCCGAGGGATGCAGCAGTCTTGAAAGTGCCAAACTTTTGAAGCGAGATCACCGAACAATCAAGCGTTTCATGGCAAATAGCCAACAGTGTCGCAAGAAGCGTGTTGGGCAAAAAAGGCGCAAAATAACTGCCCATAAATTGAGGAAAATCAAGCGTGACGCTGCCAAGGTGCCATTTGCCACCAGTTTTGCCATATTTTAGAGCTGCAACGTTACTGGAGTAACAAAAAGCACAAGGTGTGCAATACTCAGGGACATGGGCAGGGTAAGGAAGGCTGAAAAACGACCACCTTTGAACAAGAAACGTAAGATAAAGCGTCAAGACTGGGCCAAGAAATATCTTAAGACTGACTTTTCAAAGGTTTTATGAACTAATGAAATGAGAGTGACTCTTGATGGGCCAGATTGATGAGCCAGAGGCTGGATCAGTAAAGGGCAGAGAGCTCCACTCTGACTCAGACGCCATCAAGGTGGAGGTGGGGTACTGGTATGGGCTGGTATCAAAGATGAACTTGTGGGACCTTTTCGGGTTGAGGATGGAGTGAAGCTCAACTCCCAGACCTACTGCCAGTTCCTGGAAGGCAACTTCTTCAAGCAGTGGTACAGGAAGAAGTCGGTATCGTTCAAGAAAAACATGACTTTCATGCAGGACAATGCTCCATCACATGCCTCCAACTACTCCACAGCGTAGCTGGCCAGTAAAGGTCTCAAAGAAGAAAAATTAATGACATGGCCCCCTTGTTCACCTGATCTGAACCCCATAGAGAACGTGTGATCCCTCATAAAATGTGAGATCTACAGGAAGGGAAAACAGTACACCTCTCGGAACAGTGTCTGGGAGGCTGTGGTGGCTACTGCACGCAATGTTCATCGTAAACAGAACAAGCAACTGACAGAATCTATGGATGGAAGGCTGCTGAGTGTCATCATAAAGAAAGGTGGCTATATTGGTCTCTAATTTTTTGGGATTTAGTTTTTGCATGTCAGAAATGTTTATTTCTAAATTTTGTGCAGTTATATTGGTTTACCTGGTGAAAATAAACAAGTGAGATGGGAACATATTTGGTTTTTATTAAGTTGCCTAATAATTCTGCACAGTTATAGTTACCTGCACAAACAGATATCATCCTAAGATAGCCAAATCCAAAAAACCCCACTCCAACTTCCAAAAATATTAAGCTTTGATATTTGAGTCTTTTGGGTTGATTGAGAGCATAGTTGCTAAAATACAACTTGCCTAATAATTCTGCACACAGTGTATGTTGGAAAAGCTTCTCATGCACACACAATGTCGCCATAGCCTCCATGAGCATTTATGCTCCACAGAAGCATAAAATGAATTGTGAACACATTCTTACAATGTAAAAGTACCGTTACACTAAACGATTTACCAACGATCACGACCAGCGATACGACCTGGCCGTGATCGTTGGTAAGTCGTTGTGTGGTCGCTGGGGAGCTGTCACACAGACAGCTCTCTCCAGCGACCAACGATCCGGGGAACAACTTCGGCATCGTTGAAACTGTCTTCAACGATGCTGAAGTCTCCGGGTAACCAGGGTAAACATCGGGTTACTAAGTGCAGGGCCGCGCTTAATAACCCGATATTTACCCTGGTTACCATTGTAAAAGTTAAAAAAAAAAAAAAAACAGTACATACTCACATTCTTGTCACGTCCCCCAGCATCAGCTTCCCTGCACTGTGTAAGCGCCGGCCGTAAAGCAGAGCGGTGACATCACCGCTGTGCTCTGCTTTACGGCCGGCTGGCACTGACACAGTGCAGGGAAGCTGACGCCGAGGGACGTGACAGGAATGTGAGTATGTACTGTTTTTTTACTTTTACAATGGTAACCAGGGTAAATATCGGGTTACTAAGCGTGGCCCTACCAGTGAACACATCGCTGGATCGGCGTCACACACGCCGATTCAGCGATGACAGCGGGGTGATCAGCGACCCAACAATCTCCCAGCAGGGGCCTGATCGTTGGTTGCTGTCACGCATAACGATTTAGTTAACTATATCGTTGCTACGTCACAAAAAGCAACGATATCGTTAACGATTTCGTTATGTGTGAAGGTACCTTAACTGTCCTAAGTGATATACCATAACAATTAAAAGACTCTTTCACAAAATGTATGCTTCCTAATCTGAGGGCAGCATGAAATAGTGGTGGAAACCCATCATCAGATGCCATACGCTAATGGGACCCGGCCTTACTGGGCTATTCAATGTAGTTTTATGTGGTAGTCAATGGTTTGTTGTTTTTTTTTTAACAATACATGGGAGGTGGTGGTGGGAGACGGCAGTGTGGGATGTAGGGGATTGGCAGGCACGGTACCGCATAGGGAATGTGCCTCGGACTGCGGAGCCCCTTATGGAAAAAGCTAATAGGAAACACCGTGCAGTGCCTATTCCCCCCTCACACTACTCCCCCAGGTGATGCACTAATTGGGACGCCCAGCTGACCAACGGGAAGAGAGAGGAAGAAGTGTCCGGCCACACCCACAAGGGTTAAATGCAGGTGCCGGGGTCAGTTCCTTCCTCTTTCTCCCCGGCTGACCCTCTGGAAGCAATTGTCCCGGATATCCTGACTACCATGTCTGATCCTATGTTCGAGGCCATACAGCAGAGAGCTGCACAGGAAGGTGAGCAATGGTTGCGATCTCTTATTTCTGGCCTGGGTTCTCACCTTCCTGTGCCCTCTCCTCACCCCCTAGCCTCCCCGTCGTCCCCCAGGGCTCCGTCCTCCCATACACTCTCCCATGGGGCCTCCTCCTCTCCTGCCGCCCCAGGGCTGCCAATCCCCCCTTCCCTGCCCGTGGGATCGCCCCCATCCACTGCAAATGCCGGGGTCAACTCACCCAAACCCGGTCCACCGGGGCTCACGTTCTCAGCACCTGGCGCTCCTGTCCACGATGGTGCAGATGCAGCGCGCATACGTATCACCACAGATCCCAGTCCGCTAGATGGCGCTCAACATCCACATCGGGACGGTCTGACAGTTCCGAGTGCCGTGATAGGCGGTACCGTAGAAGGCGGCAGTCACCCAAAGGATCCATCAGCAGGGCTGAAGCGACATCAACAGCGGTAATTCTCAGCCACACGTCAACAGGGCTGGAGCGACACCAACAGCGGTAACCGCTCAACCACACATCAACAGGGCTGGAGTGACACCTTCAGCAGTAACTGCTCAGCCACATGATGAGCTATCACCGTCATGTGCCCCAGCCTCGGCTACCGGCAGGGGATACACACCCTCATGTCCCCGGGCTACCAGCCAACATCAACAATGTACCACCACATCCGAAGACGGAAGAGTCACTCTTGCCCCGGCACACGGCTGTCTACAGCCACGTGCGGTGGCTTTGGGTACCGGCCAGGGAACCACATCTCCACCTCCCTGGGCTTCCTGCCAACAAGTTGTCGCTATGACGGGAGTCGGAGTACCTCCACCACCGGGAGACACTCGGCCTGCGTCACACAGCGGTAAGAGCTCTGAATTCGGCGATCACCATGCAATACACATCACAGGGGAAGGAGAATTAGCATTCACTATCAGGGTGCTGGTCCACCAGCTGACTCGCGGACCAACTGACACAAGTACAGCTCAATCAGCTAGCCTTCACAAAGACGCTTTTTTTCTGCGGAATTAGCCCCCTAGGTACACACGTAGATCCAGAGATAAAACAGAAAATATGTGATAACGATTACATGGATATATGGTCGCTATTATCAGAAGACCAACAATCCATAGATAAGGAGCGGCGGGCAGGATACGAAAGAAACAGACCAAAGATCGCCCAAACCATGAACAACTGGCTTCAGGCCTTTGCAGTCTTAGGATGCATTATGGGTCAAAAACATCCGGAACACTGTTCTGAGCTATTCATGTACCAGGACCTAGTATATAACTCATATAAGTCTCACGGCGGGTCAGCGTGGAGGCGGTACGATGAAGAATTCCGCAGGCGGCTTGCCATGCAACCCGACCTAGGCTGGGGCGTTAAAGTGACGGAAGTTTGGTTGCGTCTTATGCTATCTCAAAAACAACCCCCCTTTTCGTCGTCGGCCACTAATTACCCAGCCACCGCAGGCCAAAATTCAGTGGTCGTACGGAGACCTGCTTGCTGTATAATGAGGGGTACTGCCGCTTCCATGGTTCCTGTAGATATAAAGACGACTGCTCCGCCTGCGGTGGCGGACACACCGCAGCGAGATGTACGTGCCAAGCACCTGCAAAGCATAACCCCGGTGAACGTTACCGCAATGGGCCCTTGGCTAATCTTCTACCCCAATAAAGAGGCGGAGCAGCAGCTCGATCACGGGTTCAAATTCGGTTTCTTTATCCCCTTTAACTTTAGTCGCACAACGAAATCGGCAAATAATCTTAAATCCGCTCGTGAATTTCCCGAGATCCTACGGGAAAAAATTCAAAAAGAGGTAGAACTAGGCAGGATGGCAGGCCCATTTACTTCGCTGCCATTCAGTAATTTTAGAATCTCACCCCTGGGCATCGTCCCTAAAAAAGAACTGGGAAAATATCGGTTAATCCATCACCTCTCATACCCTAAAGGAGATTCGGTTAACGACGCGATACTCCCAAAAGAAGCATCAGTAACCTACGCTTCAATTGACAGGGCAGTCGAGCTCGTGCGGACTGCCGAGCCCGGTGCCCTGCTGGCAAAATCGGACAGAGTCAGCATTCTGCCTATTACCCGTTCACCCAGAGTGCTTCCTCCTGCTAGGTTGTAAGGTGGACCAGCTCTTCTACTTTGACATGTGCCTACCGAAGGGCTGCTCCATCTCCTGTCACTACTTCGAGCTTTTCAGCACTTTTCTTGACTGGGTAGTGCGTTACGAAACCGGCAGCAATTCGACGGTTCATTGCCTCAACGATTTCTTGTTCGTCAGACCGAAAGACTCGAAGTTTTGCTATTTCCTCTTCCAAAAATTAAAATTTTTAACCAGTTATTTCGACGTACCTCTCTCAACAGAAAAATCCCGTGTAATGTGTTGCCTTTCCTTAGAGATAGATACCAACGCAATGGTCTTTAGATTGCCAGAGGATAAATTGCAAAAAACTCTGCAAATGGTTGAAGATTTCTGTGTGGTTAAAAAAAGTTACCCTCCAACAGATGCAGTCCCTGCTAGGTTTGCTCAATTTCGCTTGCCGCGTAATGCCGGTGGGCAGAACCTTTTCACGCCGACTATCGCTGGCGACGAAGGGCATCTCTCAGCCAGGCCATAGAATTAGGCTTGCTCGCACACTGAAGGAAGACTTGCTAGTCTGGAAAACATTCCTAAATTCCTAAAACGGCCATACTTGCCTCATGTCTCAAGAAACGCTAAGCAAAGAGCTAGGACTAACAGCGGGAGGAAATGTCAGACAGGTTTGTGGCAATCTACCAAGACGAATGGTGCAAAGCGAGCTGGCCAGCATTGTGGGCCTCTGCCGACTGGGGCCGCAACCCAGCCGTGCTAGAAGTCTTTGCGATCGTAGCTGCAGTAGATCTCTGGGGCGCACAGCTAGAGAATAACATAGTAACATAGTTAGTAAGGCCGAAAAAAGACATTTGTCCACGTAAGATTCTCAACAAAACACCCCGGCACAGCAAAGAGCTTGAACAGCATGTCTTCTGCATCCCCACCTTTACTCGCGCTGCTACGCCGCCTAGCATTACTATGCTTAAAACACAACATCTGGTGTCGTGCCACAGTTACGTCGGTTGATGATAACCTTGTTAACGCTTTTATTTTCCGATTGGCAGGCCTTCAAAGCTCTCCTTCCGACCGCGCAACCATTGGGTGTCCAGTGTCCAACACTCCTTTGGGACACAGTAGCCAATCAATGATGCCACTGATCCGCGCATCAGTTACGCCGGCTACCTGGCAGGTTTACGGTAAGGCGTGGGACGAGTGGTGCTCATTAAGGCTATGTGCACACGTTCAGGAATTCATGCAGAAAATTCCTGTGGAAATCCGGACATTTCTGCCAGATTTCCGCATGAAATCCGCATGCGTTTTTTTGTGCGTTTTTTCCCGGACATTTCCCAATGCATTAGACAGTGGGAAATCCGCGAAAAAAACGCAAAATTAATGAACAGGTTCATTATTTTTCCGCAATGCATTTTTCAAGCAGGAAAAACGCACATCATGTGCACAGAAATTGCCGATTCCATTATAAATGATGGGATGCTTAATGTATGCAGATTATTTGCGGTTTTATAGCGTTTTTATAGCGCAAAAACGCTAAAAAAACGCAAATAATCTGCAATGTGTGCACATAGCCTAATTCAAAGAAGACCAGTCGATCGGTGCGATCGGGCGAGATGCGAGGTGCTGGTTGATCTTTTGAATTTGCTCAGGCAAAGGGGCACGTTGGGAACATCGGCGCAGCGTCATCTTTCAGGAATAGCCTTTTTCTTCCAGCTATTGGGGTGGGCAGACGTGACGAAGTATTTTTTCATTAGACAAGCCATTAAAGGCTGGAAAAGGCTCCAACCTAGTCAGGAGTGTCGTCGTCCCATTTCTTTTGTCGGGGTCATCACGACAATACCCTTCCTTCACCAGTCATTCCAAATCAGAATAAGAGCAGTGGTACCGGGGTGAAGAATGAGTCAGACAAAAGCTGGTTCAAACTCAGTGCCTGCTCGTGCCTCTACACGTAGTGGTAACGTCACAGCAACTGAACTTTATTTCCTGATACATAACATTATATGATCTATTGGGGGGAAGGTGTGCAGAAGGCGGGGATAGGCAGGGTTTAAGCAATGTATCTAGTATTCAGTCCTTCTGGTTGGTCTGACGTCATATGATGGATCCTCCTTCCTCCACGTCACTTTAAGTTTCCATTTCTCCAGAAACGATACTTTAGCTTCAGAAACGAAAGTAGATTCTTGGCAAGAACAAAAACTAAGGCAAAGGTGAATACTGGCAGCCATCTTAAATACAATTACATATGCATTAGCAAGCATGAAGGAAAAACTTATTGTTTCACAGCATAAGAATATATAAAAGTACAAAAGAGTATAAAGATATATATTTTCACCTTGACACTTTGAGTCTACTACACGATATTATCACGATTTCCCCGTCGATATGCATTTCCCAATGCGAGTCAATCCTAGTGTCAGCCGCGTTTACCATCACCTTTTTCGGAGCGCTTCGGATTAGCGAGCTGGTACCGTGTTCAAAAACCTCATCAGAGGGCGGACTAATTAACGAAGACCTCGTCATATGTAACGATGCACTGCGCATTAGGGAGTGTCAATCCAAATGCGACCCCGCCGGGAGAGGGACGTGGGTCCTCGTTAAGTCGTCGGATGGTCCCGTATGCCTACTTAACATAGTAAAAAGATACACGGCAACGAAACGCGCGGGTAGATTCTTTCTGTCACACGCAGACGGCTCCCCCCTTACCAAATACCAGTTCCACACAATTTTTAGTCGGTGTCTCGAAGCCGTTAGCGTCGATCTGTCGGAATACGGAGCACATTCTTTCCGTATAGGGGCTGCTACTGAGGCGGCTAAGGCTGGGATCCCTGAGGCTGAAGTGCAGCGATTGGGTCGATGGAAATCCGCATGCTTTGCCAGATACATAAGACCCGACCTGCTTAAGTAACATATCTTGTCTTTTCCAGGCGCCCAAAAACCTGCAGTTTGGGTGGTTGGACATTCATACATCTACTGGGCAAAGAAACGGGCCGAACATCTAGGCTTCAGGAATGAAGAGGTCAACTGGAGAGGGATAAGAGGCCTACAGTGGCAAAAAATCTTCCCAGAAGTTGTTGACATTGCTAAGAGGGCCAAAGGGCCGGTGATACTAGTCTTGCATGCTGGCGGCAATGATCTGGGAAAACAGAGATGTATTGAGCTCAGTTTCAACGATGATCGCTGATATCGAGCGTTTCTTCCACCTGTTACCTGATATGATATTGGTGTGGTCGGAGATAGTGCCACGAGCGGTCTGGCACGGGGCTAAGGACCGAAGAGGGTTAGAACGGTCAAGGTAAAAGGTCAACCAGAGAGTGGCACTGTAGTTCGCCACTACCAACTGGAAGGCGACAAATCAGGAATGCTGAGGTCCGACGGTATTCATCTCATGGACATTGGGCTCAATATATTTTTGTCAGGTCTACAAGACGGAATAGAACAGGCCCTAATGCTGATGGGTGGGGGTCGGAGTCACGTGTAGGTAGTACACATGATCCTCCGTGGCGGAAGTGGAGGGAGGGGCGAAGCTTCGTAGCCGCTCATTGGCTAGCCGCCTGTCGGTCGCAGACTGGGCCCACGGCTGTGAGCCTGTTGCTAAATGTAATTTGCCCCTCCCTGCTTATCAAATTAATAAACTGTGACTGACTAGTTCAACCCATCTGAGCCTGTTCGTGTTATCTTTTCTGGAAGGGGGGAAGCACTATTTATGACACACGGGTCTCCGCAGTCTATACATTGTGTGCAGAATTATTAGGCAAGTTGTATTTTGATCACATTATACTTTTTATACATGTTTACCTACTCCAAGCTGTTCAGGCTTGAGAGCCAACTACCAATTAAGTAAATCAGGTGATGTGCATCTCTGTAATGAGGAGGGGTGTTGTCTAATGACATCAAAACCCTATATAAGGTGTGCTTAATTATTAGGCAACTTCCTTTCCTTTGGCAAAATGGGTCAGAAGAGAGATTTGATGGGCTCTGAAAAGTCCAAAATTGTGAGATGTCTTGCCGAGGGATGCAGCAGTCTTGAAAGTGCCAAACTTTTGAAGCGTGATCACCGAACAATCAAGCGTTTCATGGCAAATAGCCAACAGTGTCGCAAGAAGCGTGTTGGGCAAAAAAGGCGCAAAATAACTGCCCATAAATTGAGGAATATCAATCGTGACGCTGCCAAGGTGCCATTTGCCACCAGTTTTGCCATATTTTAGAGCTGCAACGTTACTGGAGTAACAAAAAGCACAAGGTGTGCGATACTCAGGGACATGGGCAATGTAAGGAAGGCTGAAAAACGACCACCTTTGAACAAGAAACGTAAGATAAAACGTCAAGACTGGGCCAAGAAATATCTTAAGACTGACTTTTCAAAGGTTTTATGAACTAATGAAATGAGAGTGACTCTTGATGGGCCAGATGGATGAGCCAGAGGCTGGATCAGTAAAGGGCAGAGAGCTTCACTCCGACTCAGACGCCAGCAAGGTGGAGGTGGGGTACTGGTATGGGCTGGTATCATCAAAGATGAACTTGTGGGACCTTTTCGGGTTGAGGATGGAGTGAAGCTCAACTCCTAGACCTGCTGCCAGTTCCTGGAAGGCAACTTCTTCAAGCAGTGGTACAGGAAGAAGTCGGTATCGTTCAAGAAAAACATGACTTTCATGCAGGACAATGCTCCATCACATGCCTCCAACTACTCCACAGCGTAGCTGGCCAGTAAAGGTCTCAAAGAAGAAAAATTAATGACATGGCCCCCTTGTTCACCTGATCTGAACCCCATAGAGAACCTGTGATCCCTCATAAAATGTGAGATCTACAGGAAGGGAAAACAGTACACCTCTCGGAACAGTGTCTGGGAGGCTGTGGTGGCTGCTGCACGCAATGTTCATCGTAAACAGAACAAGCAAATGACAGAATCTATGGATGGAAGGCTGCTGAGTGTCATCATAAAGAAAGGTGGCTATATTGGTCTCTAATTTTTGGAGGTTTTGTTTTTGCATGTCAGAAATGTTTATTTCTAAATTTTGTGCAGTTATATTGGTTTACCTGGTGAAAATAAACAAGTGAGATGGGAACATATTTGGTTTTTATTAAGTTGCCTAATAATTCTGCACAGTTATAGTTACCTGCACAAACAGATATCATCCTAAGATAGCCAAATCCAAAAAACCCCACTCTAACTTCCAAAAATATTACGCATTGATATTTATGAGTCTTTTGGGTTGATTGAGAACATAGTTGTTGATCAATAATAAAAATAATCCTCTAAAATACAACTTTGCCTAATAATTCTGCACACAGAGTATGTTGGAAAAGCTTCTCATGCACACACAATGTCGCCATAGCCTCCATGAGCATTTATGCTCCACAGAAGCATAAAATGAATTGTGAACACATTCCTACAATGTAACTGTCCTAAGTGATATACCATAACAATTAAAAGACTCTTTCACAAAATGTATGCTTCCTAATCTGAGGGCAGCATGAAATAGTGGTGGAAACCCATCATCAGATGCCATACGCTAATGGGACCCGGCCTTACTGGGCTATTCAATGTAGTTTTATGTGGTAGTCAATGGTTTGTTGTTTTTTTTTTTTAACAATACATGGGAGGTGGTGGTGGGAGACGGCAGTGTGGGATGTAGGGGATTGGCAGGCACGGTACCGCATAGGGAATGTGCCTCGGACTGCGGAGCCCCTTATGGAAAAAGCTAATAGGAAACACCATGCAGTGCCTATTCCCCCTCACACTACTCCGCCAGGTGATGCACTAATTGGGACGCCCAGCTGACCAACGGGAAGAGAGAGGAAGGGGCGTCCGGCCACACCCACAAGAGTTAAATGCAGGTGACGGGGTCAGTTCCTTCCTCTTTCTCCCCGGCTGACCCTCTGGAAGCAATTGTCTCACCCTCCCTCCCTTACATATTTACTAATGTTTTTGTGACGTTTAAAAAATGTTTTTAATACTTGAACCTTAAAGCTGACGATAATAATACTGTTATTTTTAAGTCACAGCGGAAGTGGAGGGAGGAGCAAAGCTTCGTAGCCGCTCATTGTCTGGCCGCCTGTCGGCCGCAGACTGGGCCCACGGCTGTGAGCCCGTTGCGAAATGTAACTTGCCCCTCCCTGCTTATCAAATTAATAAACTTTAACCGACTAGTTCAACCCATCTGAGCCTGTTCGCGTTGTCTTTTCGGGATTGGTGGTAGGGGGGAAGGCACTATTTACGACACATGGGTCTCCGCAGTCTGGGATGTGAGGAAGGGGGACTTATAATGGATTTAGGGGGAGGACGTTGGATATGGATGTAAAGTGAATTGGGTGGTGGAGGAGGGTGCTAAGCCCCTCATAGCATCACAATGAATTGTGAGATGGAGGAGGACACTATCAGGGACTTAAAATTTATTGGGGAGAGGAGAGGGTAAGGTGCATCGGACACTTTATAATGAACTGATAGGTTGGAGAAGACGCTGTCAGGGACTTGTAATGAATTGAGAGGAGGCGGAGGATGCTCAGTACCTGATAGCATCATAATGAATTTGGGGGTGGGAGAAGATGCTATCAAGAACTTATAATGAATAGAGGGGACACAGGACAGGGACGAACGCTATGTGCACACGTTCAGGATTTGCAGGAGAAATCTCTGCTGCATGTCCTAATGTGTTGGCAGGAAGAACGTTGCGTAAACTTTTTTTTTTTTTTTAAACGTTTTTCACATTCTTTTGTTGTTTGTTTTCCCCCACTCATTATTACGGTTGAAATAAGCTGTAATAATTGACTGTAAAACCTTGCATAAATTCTGTGTGCACATAGCCTTGCAGTTAATTGAGGAGAGTCATAGACTGAATAATTTATATTATTGGGAGTCAGATTATACACTGCTCAAAAAAATAAAGGGAACACTAAAATCCCACAGCCTAGATATCACTGAATTAAATATTGCAGTTGTAAATATTTATTCATTACATAGTGGAATGTGTTGACAATAACAAAACCTAAAAATGATCAACATAAATCACAACTAATATCCCACAGAGGTCTGGAGTTGCTCAAAATCTAAGTGGAAAATGAAGTTACAGGCTGATACAACATCAGTGGAAATGCCTCAAGACAAGGAAATAATGCTCAATAGTGTGTGTTGCCTCCACGTGCCTGTATGATCTCCCTACAATGTCTGGGCATGCTCCTGATGAGATGGCGGATGGTCTCCTGAGGGATCTCCTCCCAGACCTGGACTAAAGCATTCTCCAACTCCTAGACAGTCTGTGGTGCAATGTGACGGTGGATGGTGCGAGACATGATGTCCCAGATGTGTTCAATCGGATTCAGGTCTGGGGAACGGGCGGGCCAGTCCATAGCTTCAATGCCTTCATCTTGCAGGAACTGCTGACACACTCCAGCCACGAGGTCTGGCATTGTCCTGCATTAGGAGGAACCCAGGGCCAACCACACCAGCATATGGTCTCACAAGGGGTCTGAGGATCTCATCTCGGTACCTAATTGCAGTCAGGCTACCCCTCTGTAGAGCACATGGAGGGCTGTGCGGCCCTCCAAAGAAATGCCACCCCACATCATTACTGACCCACTGCCAAACCGATCATGCTGAAGGATGTTGCAGGCAGCAGATCGCCCTCCACTGCGTCTCCAGACTCGGTCACTTCTGTCACATGTGCTCAGTGTGAACCTGCTTTCATCTGTGAAGAGTAGAGGGCGCCAGTGGCGAATTTGCCAACCCTGGTGTTCACTGGCAAATGCCAAGTGTCCTGCACGATGTTGAGACTGTGAGCACAACCCTCATCTGTGGACGATGGTCTGAGTGCCCAAACCTCATGGAGTCTGTTTCTAACCGTTTGTGCAGACACATGCACATTTGTGGCCTGCTGGAGGTCATTTTTTAGGGCTCTGGCAGTGCTCCTCCTGTTCCTCCTTGCACAAAGGCTGAGGTAGCGGTCCTGCTGCTGGGCTATTGCCCTCCTACTGCCCCCTCGACATCTGGTGTACTGGCCTGTCTCCTGGTAGTGCCTCCAGCCTCTGAACACTATGCTGACAGACACAGCAAACCTTCTTGCCACAGCTCGCATTGATGTGCAATCCTGGAAGAGCTGCACTACCTGAGCCACTTGTGTGGGTTGTAGAGTCCGTCTCATGCTACCAGGAGTGTGAAAGCACAACCAACATTCAAAAGTGACCAAAACATCAGCCAGAAAGAATTGGTACTGAGATGTAGTCTGTGGTCCCCACCTGCAGAACCACTCCTTTATTGAGAGTATCTTGATAATTGCCAATAATTTCCATCTGTTATCTATTCCATTTGCATAACAGCATGTGAAATTGATTGTCAGTGTTGCTTCCTAAGTGGACAGTTTGATTTCACAGAAGTTTGATTTACTTGGAGTTATATTCTGTTTTTTAAGTGTTCCCTTTATTTTTTTGAGCAGTGTAGTTAATGGGGGCAAAGTGCTGCTTATCACTTTATATTTTTAATGGTGGGGTACATACCTGTAATCGGGGGGAGACACAAGTATGTATACAATGTATGTGACCTTAATATTTAAAGGGCTGCGACGATCATCATGATATGACGAGTCGCACCTGGGAGATATCGACATGAAGGTCTCACCAGATGGAGAACAAACAGCAGAAAATGACTCTAATCAGACGAGACATCAGTGGTAAGTGCTTAGATGTAGATATTATTCTGTATCTGCACTGTGTGACGTGGAGTGATAATGTTTTTTGTAAAATCCCTTAAGGTACCTTCACACATAAAGATTTCATTAATGATATCGTTGCAACGTCACGCTTTTTGTGACGTAGCAACGATCCCGCTAACGATCTCGTTATGTGTGACAGCGACCAACGATCAGGCCCCTGCTGGGAGATCGTTGGTCGTTGGGGAATGATCCGGACCTTTTTTTGGTCGCTGATCACCCGCTGTCATCGCTGGATCGGCGTGTGTGACGCCGATCCAGCGATGTCTTCACTTGTAACCAGGGTAAATATCGGGTTACTAAGCGCAGGGCCGCGCTTAGTAACCTGATATTTACCCTGGTTAGCATTGTAAAAGTAAAAAAAAAAAAAAAAATACTACATACTCACATTCCGATGTCTGTCACGTCCCCCGCCGTCAGCTTCCCTGCACTGACTGTGTCAGCGCCGGCCGTAAAGCAGAGCACAGTGGTGACGTCACCGCTGTGCTCTGCTTTACGGCCGGCGCTCAGTCAGTGCGGGAAGCTGACGGCGGGGGACGTGACAGACATCGGAATGTGAGTATGTAGTGGTTTTTTTTTTTACAATGGTAACCAGGGTAAATATCGGGTTACTAAGCGTGGCCCTGCACTTAGTAACCCGATGTTTACCCTGGTTACCCGGGGACTTCGGCATCGTTGAAGACAGTTTCAACGATGCCGAAGTCTTTCCCCTGATCGTTGGTCGCTGGAGAGAGCTGTCTGTGTGACAGCTCCCCAGCGACCACACAACGACTTACCAACGATCACGGCCAGGTCGTATCGCTGGTCGTGATCGTTGGCAAGTCGTTTAGTGTGAGATGTCTGTGTGCTTCCAGGTTTTTTAATCAGGTGGCACACGGACTCTTGGAGTTGTATAGGTTCATTCACACATCCATGAAAATCACAGATCTGAAAATGAGATCAGTGAGGGTCAGAGAATGTTCTGTTCTGATCCGATTTTGAGGATCAGAATAGGACATGCTCAATGCGTCTTTGAGGCAGTGACTGGTGTTACATGTGAGGGTCACTGTATGTTCCCCCCAGGATGCACACGGAGGTGTATTGAGGCCATAAGAGGGCATTGCAGTCACAGGCGTAGCTATGGTTGCAATGTGGACTAATGTGAGTATATATTTTATTTATAAATAATTAAAATAGTATATTCATATAAAAGACAAAAAAGGGACCTCCAAATACAGGGAGAGGTTACCCAGCACTAATCCATCCACATATTATAATTATAAAATCAGACTACAATATAGCTACTCCCCCATTGCCAGCACTCCATATGCAGAGCATGGACTCGTGATACTAACAGCTTCACAGCAGGTAATTGACTTTATTGAATCACGCCCTTCTCATTCTTTCTTTGCTCTTAAGGCAATATTTAGACTGTTTAGTGCTTGAATCACTTCCCAGTATAAAATAGCAACAAGGTTTGCATTGCTGGGCAAACACTCTTCCGCCTTTCCTTATAGGGAATATAGAAAATTGTGACAATCTATACTCTAATTGTCTCTTCCTGCTGACATACACACCGTTACTGTGCACCTTATTTATTGCAATGGCTATTCATAGCTATATTGTAGTCTGATTATTTAGAATTCTAATATGTGGATGGATTAGTGTTGGGTAACCTCCCCCTGTATTTGGAGGTCCCTTTTTTGTCTATTAGGCCATGTTCACACCTTTTTTTCATGCGGAATCGCCGCGATTTTCCCGCTGCGGGTCCGCAGCTGTTTTCCATGCAGGGTACATTACAATGTACCCTATGGAAAACAGGAACTGCTGTGCCCACATTGCGGAAAATCGCGAAAAAAGCCGCGCTGAATAGTCGCGGTAAAAAAGAAGTACCATGTCACTTCTTTTTGCGGAACTGCAGCGGTTCTGCACCCATTGACCTCCATTGTGAGGTCAAACCCGCAGTAAAACCCGCAGATGAAAAAAATATCTGCGGGTTTTCTGCGGTTTGTGGTGCAGAACCGCTGCAGTGTGGCTGCCCCCCCGTGCCCCAATCCCACCCCCCCATGCTCCGATGCCACCCCCCGTGCTCCGACGCCCCCCCCCCCGTGCCCTCATCTCCCCCCCTTATACTTACCCGGCCTCCCGGTGTCCGTCCGGCCGTCTTCTCCCTGGGCGCCGCCATCTTGCAAAATGGCGGGCGCATGCGCAGTGCGCCCACCGAATCTGCCGGCCGGCAGATTCGTTACAAAGTGCATTTTGATCACTGAGATATAACCTATCTCAATGATCAAAATAAAAAAATAGTAAATGACCCCCCCCCCCCTTTGTCACCCCCATAGGTAGGGACAATAAAAAAAATTAAGAATTTTTTTTTTCACTAAGGTTAGAATAGGGTTAGGGTTAGGGTTAGGGGTAGGGTTAGGGTATTTTCAGCCATTTTAACCTAAAAAACTTCCTAGAAAACACACAGACTCTCTGCATAGAAAACTGCATAAAAAAACGCATCAAAAAACCGCATCAAAAAACGCCCCAAAAAAGCACCAAAAAAAGGACCTGCGTTTTCTGCAAAGAGCTGCGGTTTTTAGTCCTGAAAAAAAAGGAGGGAAATCAGGAACGTGTGAACATAGCCTTATACGAATATACTATTTAATTATTTATAAATAAAATATATAATTTTTAACTGTACCTTCATTCACTTCTTTTTTTGGCACCATACCATATTAGAATATGTTCTTGATATACTATTGAAGTGACCTAGCTGCTAAATAGGACTATGGGAATAACTTGAGTATATGTCTTGGACATGCTGATTGTCCAGGGCAGATTTAGGGAAAACCTGCTCTGGGTTTTTGTGTTTGAAACAGACTGCAGTATGGTAGTGGTGCCATCTGTTTCATTCCCGGCCCGCGTTTTCCATGTGGCTGAAGGCCACAGATCCCAGTTAAAACCATGCAGTAGAGGGTTTGGGTGTGTCAGGGACAGTCTGGTGTTTGGAAGAGTACAGGGCAGGAGGCTCTGCATTGCTCCACCTGTGTGAGGCAGCACGGGCCAGCGGAGCCAAAGAGCCAAGGCAGCTAAATAGCATGGCACTCACAGCGTGCACAGCAGTGCAGTTGCCCACGGTAACTGGTCTTGCCGGTGGACTGTCTTGTTCCCAAAGGAGGACTGGCGTGTTTAGTGACTTAACTGGAGGTTATCGTGTACTGTGTATTGCTGTGAATAAAGAGACATTAACACAGCGGTGCAGTCACCCACGGCAACCCGTCAAAGGAGGAGGACCGAAGATATACTTCCTGGCTGCAATATGGAGGATATCGTGTGTTGTGTTTTTTGAGTTGAACATTAAAGAGACGTTTTGCTAGAACTTTGCTGGGTCACTGCCTCATCACTGCATAAGTGTGCTACCGCGGCACTACAGTAAAAGCACGCAGCACATCGACACTTCACATGGATACAGGAATGTAGCCACATTATGTATAGGATAGTCAGTTTATTATATAGTGTACTCATGTATACTGACTTATGTATAGTGCCGTCCTTAGTTACATAGTTCTCTCTTTTATTATGTATAACACCATCCCTTATTAATGAAAAACACCAAGGTTACTCAGCTCACCTGACAGTGTGTGGAGCATGGAGTTCCTTGCATGAATGAAGCCAGAGCAGCAGCAGCATGAACATCAGGAAGGGCACGGCCACTATTTGGGTTTCTTCCGGGTACTCCGATTTCCTCCCACATTCCAAAAACATACTGATAGGGAATTTAGATTGTGAGCCCCAGTGGGGACAGTGATAATAATGTGTGTAAACTGTAAAGCGCTGCGGAATATGTTAGCGCTGTATAAAAAATAAAGATGATTATTATTAGATTTTTACTAACATAAAATGCCTGTTTGTCAGACAGCAAACAGACCACGATTAAGACACTCCGTCGAAACGCGTAGGTCTGTGACCTTTTTTTTGTACTGTTTAATAGTCTACTGGTTCTTAAATGGAGCTGTTTATATGGCTTAATTAAAAACTAAGTTTAAAAAACATTTACAAATTTCCTTGGTGAATTCCTTCTTAATTTCTGACCATCCCTTATTACGTACCACCCTCTCTAGTAATATATGGTCATGACTATGGACGGGATGATCCAGCCTCCGTCCTGGTTAGGTCAGGGTTCACGCGAGTTGCCTCTCTCTGGTTCTGGGGCAGCTATTTAATGCTGGTGGTTCCCGTGTCAGGTGTCGGTGATACTTTGGTTTGTGGTTGCTGACCCAGGTTAATTATCTGTAATTGTTGTGCCGCTGTGCGTGTGAGTTTTGTTGTGTATGACCCGGTTCTGTCCATTAACTTCTGCCTCTGTTTTCTACTTGGTACTGATCTGTCCTTCTTGGTTCTCTGACCCCTTGGCTCGTCTCAGTTTACTCTTCTGTCTTGTCCCTGGTACCTCGCTCTCGTCTGGCTTTTAACCCCCGGCTCCCCACTGACTACGTTATTGTTCTCTGCCCCGTGCTCCTGGCTTATTCCTAGTCCTTGTGCAGTGGCTCCGCCCCTCTGCGATCACGTGACTGTCTAGTCTCAGGTCCTGTGCATACTGTGTGCCTTAGTGTCAGGTCCTGTGCGCATTGCGTGCCCTGCTCCTTACACTCTCGGTCCCCCTGCTTGCAGCATCCAGGCTTTCCACAGTGACACTATCAGTGTCATTACATATATGGTGCCGTTCCTTATAATATAGCTTTCTCTGCTGTAATGTACAATGCTGTCCCTTACGTAGTGTATTTTTGTTATTCACAGCGCCCTCTTTTATAACATAGTCACCTCTCTTGTCTATATATATAATTGTCTAAGGGTTTAATTGTCTGTCTGTCCTGGAAATCCCGCGTCGCTGATTGGTCGAGGCCTGGTGGCCTCGACCAATCAGCGGCGGGCACAGTCTGACGCGAATTCTGGAATCATCATTGTCCTCCACTGCTGTCAAGTGCCGCCATTGTGTTGTCTAAGGGTCTAATTGTCTGTCGGTCTCGGAAATCCCGCCTTGCTGATTGGTCGAGGCCAGCCGGCCTCTATGGGGCCATAACTGCATGGAGCATTATAATACGTGACTGGGCAAAATACTACGTGGACATGCATATTCTAGAATACCCGATGCGTTAGAATCGGGCCACCATCTAGTTAGATATAAAATGACTGCTGATGAGCAGCCGGTGACAAGACGATCAGTCCATCAGCTCCTCCATTAGAAAAGAAGCTTTCATAAATGGGGGGCGCTATATAATCCGATATGGAACAGAGCTGTGTATAACAAGAGAGGGCACTGTGTAATAAGGGACGGCAATGTACATAATAAAGGAGACTATAAATAAAGGGTCCTTGAAAAACACAGCACACAGAATGAAACTTCGTTTAACATTGCAAAATATAGGAGAAGCTTGGTAATTTATTTCTTTAAAAACACTGATGGTAAAAACAGATACACTGATGACACAGATACCATTTTTTCACCTACGTGTTTAAATACGGACATGTGAATGAGGCCTGAGGTTGTGTTGTAGGTCCCCACACAGTAGGAGGGTGGAAGAAGTGATTCAGGAACAGACATATTAAATGGGGGGAGACAAACAAGCTGCAAAATCCCTTTAATCTATGTGTCTACCTGTCCAGGAGAGGGCAATAAGAAGAACAAGGCTCTGTGGGAAGCCTATAATTGACTCTATATACAATGCAAATAAAATATAGGGGCGTTATGACATTTCCACTAAGTCGCCAGACATAACAAATATGACAGTGTGGCCCCTTACAATAAAAACAAATCCTACAACAGCAAAGTCATAAGTACAAGCATTAAAAGGCACTGACGAAAGAAAATGAGGAAGAAAAAAAAAAATAAAAACACATCCTGAAAACTCTTACACCAGATTCAATTTGATTTGCAGTGATGCATTGGATTTCTGCAGGAGCTCCACCATCAGGTCTTTTTGCTTGATCGCTGGCAAATCGCACAGATACAAATACTGCAAATTCCTGGAAATCAGAGATCATGGTAATTTAATGAATTTACATAGAAATTATATCCTCACCCTTGTTATCTCAACTCCTAAATTACATTATGTAGATTTTTAGTATGAATATTTATTAAGGAGTAGTCAGGATTAGAAAAATACAAAAAAAAAAAAAAAAAAAAACGCTGCTGGTTTCCGAAATATGTGAATAATTCCCGTGCGAAAGGCTATGAGAATCACCTTACTCTAGTTCACATTGCATAAAGAAATCTCAATGTAATCTACGTATAAAGGACATTACAGACCCTCCGGCCAGCCATACTAGTAACCCACCTCAAGGAGTGGAGCGATATGACACCTCTGTCGCTCACATTGCCGCAGGTGATGATCTCCAGTCTTTTCAGGCTCTTTTGTAGGTTCTCGGTCTTACTTATTCTCTCCAGACAAGCATCCTCGATGTATATACACTTACATAGTTTTACCTCCTCAAGATGCTCCAGACCGTCTGAAAGGAACAATTATAAAGGTTCTGACAGCAAGATACGCCATTTCTAGGTCGGCTGAGAATACATTTTTTTTTCCCTGAGGTCCTCGGTGTGGATTTCTGACAACAACAAAGTTGAGCTAAACTTTGATGTGGTCATAAGTTTGCACACAGGAGCTCAGGAGGAGAAAAAAAAAATGCGTAAGGTCTCATTCGGACACCTCCATCAAAGATAGATGAAAATCAGTCATTTATTTTGGCACGAGAAAAATCAATGACGTCTGAATTAACCTAAAAATAATCGAACATCACAACGAGCATACATTTATGGAAAATAAGTCATCCAAAGTGTCCAAAATCGTCACCACGTCTCTGCTTTGTCTAGTTTATCCCATAAATATGAAATGGACAGAGGGTGTGTAATCATACATATACAGTATTCTGCTTCTATGACCGGGTGACCTAAACAGTTCTCCATGGCTAATAGAATGGCTGCCAATAGGGTCAACTTACCGCACTGATTGCAGCAGAAGATCGGTTCAAATAGTGCCACCATCCCATTTGGTGAGACACCTATATATCTTTAGCAATAATCTGGCCATGTTTGGTTATTTTTAAAAAAAATTATTAAATCCATGTCCTCACCTAAGTAGTCAAACCCCTTGAACATGATGCAGGAGTCGGTGGCATCGATGCCCTGAATCTTGTATTTTTCCAGTGGTCCGGTTGGCAGTCCGTTATAATCCTGCTGCCACTTCTCAAATCCCTTATAACGTACTTTAGCGCCACAGCGTAAAAGCCACTCCGATGCCGCGCGGTCAGGTCCGGCTTCCTTTATACGCTCATAATCGACCCTGATGAGAAAATATTGTGTGACCGTCACTGACCCGACTTTAGGGTGATCATTCCGCACTGGAGTCATTTACCTTAGGGTTACTAATATACTGTATCCTAGATAAAGAGTAAGGCTGGAGTCACACACAATGTATAAAAAAAATAAAAATAAATAAAAATCAGTCCCTTCTACATGGACGAGAATTGCAGAAATGTTCCCTGAACAGTGCGAGCATGCGATTTTCTCGTATCCAAGCTTCCGTGTGACATCCGTATGGTGAGATTTTCTCACCAGCTTGCAAAATGGACATATAATGGATCCATGGCCTCAAATATTCATGAAAATATATATATATATATATATATATATATATATATATATATATATATATATATATATATATATATATATCTTTATATTTCATACAGAGCTAGATAGCAGAATAGCCGGTAGTTCAATTGTCGGGTTCTGTAAAATCATTGCAGAACCCGACAGGATATGAGACATGGTTTACATACAGTAAACCATTGCATATCCATTAGATTTTTATATATCCCTCCCTAATAATGTTAGTAGTGTGTGTGTATAAAATTTTGGAGCTGTAGGTGTTAAATTAAAGCAGTGGTCCCCAACTCCAGGCCTCGAGGGCCGCCAACAGTTCAGGTTTTCAGGATTTCTTTAGTATTGCACAGGGGTTGAATTCCAACCCCTGTGCAATACTAAGGAAATCCTGAAAACCTGCACAGTTGGCGGCCCTCGAGGCCTGGAGTTGGGGACCACTGAATTAAAGGATTAATTCATGGAAAAAACTGGCATGGGCTCCCGCACAATTTTCTCCGCCAGAGAGGGAAAGCCAGTGAGTGAGGGCAGCTGTTAATAGCCCAGAGAGGGACCATGGTTATTGGCCCCATCCTGGCTAAAAACATCTGCCCCCAGCCACCCCAGAAAAGGCACATCTGTAAGATATGCATATTCCGGCACTTAGCCTCTCTCTTCCCACTGCCCTGTAGCATTGGCATATGGGGTAATAAAGGGTTAATGTCACCTTGCTATTGTAAGGTGACATTAAGCCTGGTTAATAATGGAGAGGTGTCAATGCACCAAGACACATTGTGTGAACGTAGCCTATGGGTCAGTTCACATCTGGTTAGTGGTACATATCAGTAGTGGCTTATGGCTGTTTGGTGTAAACTTTCCTGTCACATATCCTAATAAACTGGAGCAGTGGGCAGCAACTAACAGAATGGTTTTTAACAAGGAACAAGTAACAAGGAAAAATGCAATACATCTGGGCAATAAAAATGAAAAAAGCATATACAGGATGGGAGGAATAAGGCTAAGCAACAGCACATGTGAAAAAAAGACTTGGGTGTACTAATAGATCATAAACTGAACATGAGTCAACAGTGTGATGCAGCAGCAAAAAAGGCAAATGCAATTCTGGGTTGTATTAACAGAATTATACAGTGTAGATCATGCAAAGTCATTATTGCCCTCTACTCCTCTTTGGTCAGACCTCATCTGGAATACTGTGTCCAGTTTTGGGCACCATATTAAAAAAAAAAAAAAAACATCATCAAACTCGAGCAAGTTCAGAGAAGAGCGACCAGAATGGTGACCGGTCTGCAAACCATGTCCTATGAGGAACAGTTACAGGATTTTGGAATGTTTAGCTTGCAAAAAAGAAGACAGAGGAGACTTAATAGCTGTCTACAAATATCTCACATTGTAGGAGGATCATCTCTATTCTCATTTGCACAAGGAAAGACTAGAAGCAATGGGATGAAACTGAATGGGAGGAGACACAGATTAGATATTAGAAAAAACTTTTTGACAGGGTGATCAATGAGTGGAACAGGCTGCCACGAGAGGTGGTGAGTTCTCCTTCAATGGAAGTCTTCAAACAGAGGCTGAACAGACATCTGTCTGGGATGAGTCAATCCTGCTTTGAGCAGGGGGTTGGACCAGATGACCCAGGAGGTCCCTTCCAACTCTACCATTATATGATTCTATGATATCCCAATTTTGAAGTAAAACTAAAGCTGGATGCAGACGAGCGTGTAAAGGCTCAGGTTGGTCACCTCCGTATTCGCAGACATGACTGACTTGTATTGGACAAGTGCTGTTTACATGCACAATTCTGGTCCTTACATCGGACCTTAGCGCATGCTGCAATTATTTTTTCATGTAGTCGGACCAAGAGGAGATTTGGATAGCATCCGTACAGATATCTGTCCCGAACATCACCCATCCCGTTTATTCGCTCGTCTGAATGAACCCTAAGGTGCAGGTCACCTACATGTTCGTGAGGATTAGGTGCAGGGTGCTCCCGTGATGCATGCCCATAGATAATCCTCTATATTTCTAATTACCAGGTGTGCTCTCAGCTGGAACGGTGTTTATCTGCTGTTGCTCTGTATCCCGGATTAAATTTAGTGATTATAGACTTAGTCTGAATAAGCCTCAGATTTGATTACCTGTGCGCTCCAGATAAGAGCCCCCCCCATATCCCCCGGTGTCTTATTGCACTGAAGACACAGAGCAGGTGCAGCTGTCTCCAGAGCTGAGTGACTCCAAATAAAAGATAGCAGGCGTAACCTATGCCTGAGCCGCTGCCGCAATCCTTGTACTGTATCTGGCCACGCGCTCCATATCGGGCCTGGAAGACAGGCGGTTACTGAGGCTTTATCACAGCACTCATCTAGGCCTTGTGTATATTACAGTGATGACAAGCTGCCATCTGCCTCCATGCATCAGCGGGACCAAACAAACGCCACGAATGCTTTCTGCCCCTAATTATTCCATCTTTCAGAATTTTCTTGCTATTCAGATTACAATAAGAATAAGATAGGATGGGACGTATCTGCAAAATGAAAAGTGCACACTGGAGTTAATTTAAAGTCATATTCTGGGCAAAGTGGACACCTTGTGTTCTATAATAATAATAATCTTTATTTTTATATAGCGCTGACATATTCCGCAGCGCTTTACAGTTTGCACACATTATCATCACTGTCCCCAATGGGACTCACAATCTAGATTCCCTATCAGTATGTCTTTGGAATGTGGGAGGAAACCGGAGAACCCGGAGGAAACCCACACAAACACGGGGAGAACATACAAACTCCTTGCAGATGTTTTCCTTGGCGGGGTTTGAACCCAGGACTTCAGCGCTGCAAGGCTGCAGTGCTATCCACTGCGCCACCGTTCTATCTGGTGCAGGACACCGGGGCTTCGGCTTTTAACCAAAAGAGACACACCAAGGTTTTTCCAGTATCCATGACTGCACACCTGAGAGAAGGATCCACCCAGTAAGGACCAAAAACCTACTGAAATAAAAGGGTGGTACCTCTTCCCCGCATCAGTTGGGTTACAGAGCATGAGTGGACCTCCAGGTTAATTTATACACATAACCAACAACGCATTATAAAAACACCCAAACTATAGTGCACACCCATAAGGTGAAAAAAGGGGGGAAATATATGGGTGCTGTCATGTGTTCCAGAAAAACCGTCTACCGGTAACTAAATTTGGCATTTTCCCTTCACCCGTGACAGCACACCTGAGAGATTTTTGGAGAATTAAAACAACTTTGGCTGGTTTCACATTTGTGGTTGTGTCCGCAGTGTTTCTGATGCATACATCTGCATGTGTCTTGATTTCATATCTTTAACTTTGCAGACGCAGGTCAATGCGTTTGCCCACATATGCGTATTTTCGCGGTGTGTGGCTGGGCGCGGCTCACACACCATGTTAGAATTTTTTTGGCGTCAAATTTCCGCCGCCATATGCATGCAGACGCTTGCGGAAGGAGTGCATCAAAGCAACTGTTACATTACAGTCTATAGGAACGCAAGGACATGCGTTCGCTTGCGTTTGCACAAGGGTCTATATACAGAAATCCCATGAGACACACCCATTGGGCGTGGCTTGTGTCAAGGAAATTCTTGAAATTTTTTTTTCAGAACAAACGCATGCGCATAATCAACAAGAACGCATGCAAAAACGCGTGCAAACGTTGCATTTTTTTTTTTTAAATCAGTCATGCGTAAGTTGATGCGGATAAAAAACACAGCGTTATCATGTGTTTGCATGCGTTTAGCCATGCTTTTGCGGTTGTGTACGAAATGTGGACTCAACTGCAAATGTGAACCTAGCCTTAGGGAGGAACCACCGCTTGCAGCACCCTTCTATCAAAGGTTAAGTCAGCAGAGAAGGTCAGATTCAGTTTGTAGTGCTTAAAGAAGGTAGATGATGAGGACCAGGTAGCGGCCTTACAAATATGATCAATTGATACCTCAATTGATACCTCCGCTCTTTCTGCCCAGGAGGTTGCCATGGCTCTAGTGGAGTGAGCCTTGATGCCTTCAGGAACCGGAGCACCACTAGCAGTGCAAGATAAACCAATGGCCTCCCTAATCCATCTAGCAATGGTACCCTTGGATACCCCATATCCCTTTCTGATACCCTGAAAGGCTATAAACAGGGACTGGTCTTTCCTCCACCGACTGGTCACGGATATATATTTTAACAGCGACCTCACATCTAACCTATGGAATCTTTCCTCTCCTGGATTCCTAGGGTTAGCACGAAAGGAGGGCTAAATAATTTCTTTGCTCCTATGTAACTTAAGAGCCACTTTGGGAAGGTAAGCCAGGTCAGGTCTTAGTATAACCCTATTTTCATAGATCTGCATATAGGAAGGACATACAGTCAGGGCCTGTATATCGCTCACCCTGTGTGCCAATGTTAGAGCCATTAATATAATGGTCTTAAGTGTAAGGAATTTGGCAGACAAATCCTGTTGGGGCTTGAATGGTTCTTTAGTTAGTGCCTCTAGTACCAGATTTAGATCCCATCTATTTGTCACTAGTTTACAGTTATATAATGCGCCTAAGGCCAAGACATGCACTTTGAGGGTATTAGCTACTAAACCCAAATCCAGTACTGACTGCAGGAACTTTAGAATGGATCCTACTGGAGCCTTATCCCCTAGAGGTTGCCCTGAAAATTCCAGAAATGTCATAGGCAACAAGCTATAAACCATGGAATTAAAGAATCTCTCTGTAGGAGGATGGAGAGGATTTTTAATAAGAAGTAAATATGAAAGTTGTTTGCTTTTACAAGCACTTTGCAAATGTCCCCATTTAATAAGATGAGACAACCCTTTAAAAGCAGAAAAGCTAATGCTAAAACTGTGGTGCTGTAAACAGGGGTTTAATTCGTGCTAAATGATAGACCACAAGGCGCACATGGGTTTTTCGGGCACCATTGTGTCCATCGTACACCGACTCTGCCACTACGCTGTTTCTTCTACTAGGAACAGAACCTATGAAGTAGATGCGAAAAGAGCCAGAAGATTCAACTTTATCTCTGACTTACAGCTTTTATCCGGCACTCAAGACAAGAAATGATAAATTTTCAAGAAAAAATTCTTTATTGCAAGACACAACGTTGGTGGGAATCCACATGTGGTGGTTAGTTTATAATGGTTGACAATAAACATATACACCATATACACTGTTTATTGTCAACCATTATAAACTAACCACCACATGTGGATTCCCACCAACGTTGTGTCTTGCAGTAAAGAATTTTTTCTTGAAAATTTATCATTTCTTGTCTTGAGTGCCGGAGTTTCAGACTTTAATTGAATTGGATTTTTCTCCTGGCACCTAATAATCAGTGAGCACCCCCTTATTCGTTGATATTACAGCTTTTATCCCCCTGAGCACTAAAGTCTAAAAGGTGTTTATAATGTTCTCTCTCCTGACCCTCTTTACATATGCATGCTCACTTCAGCTAAGTGTGCATGTTAGCTTCTTATCTCTTATGGAAACAAGCGGATTGGGTGTTGAAATTCAACAGGGAAGAGAAAAAAAAGAAAACCTCATACACAAAAGATGGCTGTTCCGTCCTGCTGAAATCTGCAAGTACGGTGGATATTAAAAAGATTGTACCAAATGAATAAGTTATCTCCTATTTTATGCTGTGGTTCCGAATGCTGGGACCTGCACGAATCCTGAAAATGTGGCTCTGCATAGGTCACACAGGGGCACCTCCGCTCCATTCACTTTCTATGAGACTGTTTAGTATAGTGCTCACCTTGATGGGTATCCCAGCAATCAATAAGTTATTCTTTATCCTATCGGTAGGGAATAACTTATTGTCTTAGTACAACCCCTCTAATTTAATGGCATTTAGGCTAGACCTGATTTACTAAGCTGGCAATCACTCCAGACTCCCTTTAATCTGAGAATGCAGGAATATCCCCCTACTGGTGGTGTGGAAATTCCTGGCACCTGATTGTATGCCATAAATGTCTAAAATGGTAGTACACCAACACCTTGTCCCCCTTTTGAATTATTCAAGGGTGGCGCACTGCTGCTTTAAACAAAGTCTATGGACTAGAGGGCAACAGCCGAGCTCTGCACTCATAAATCTGCAGTCCCTAGACACTGCTTAGAGGGGCAGCGTGCATACGGACCAACACTCCGTCAGACAGTGTAAATGTGGGAGGCCCAGAAGCGGGACCCCGAGAGATCAGTCGTGTCCTGTGAATAGGTGATAAGTTGTGATTCTTGAAAATGGTGGACAACATTGCCTACCTGTTAAATACAGAATTCAGCCACCCCCAGAAGTATCTGCAACCGGACGGAGAAGGTATCCGCTTCTTATTACGGAGAGAGGGGCGCACGATCTGAAGGAACATCCTAGTGTTTATCTTGGAACAGACAACAAAATATAATAGGAGTCAGATCTTTTAGGGCAACAGCCTTTGGTTCTCCAGCTTAAAAAAACTACAACTCCAAACATAACCCACCAGAGAGAAAGCTCAGAGCTGTAGATGACCATTAATGTTTGATCAGTGGGGGTTAGACCACCAGGACCCCATCGCTCAGCAGAATAAAGGAGCCATGATGCTCTCCTAGACTGTGCATGGGGCAGAGCCTCTGTCCACCATTGGGACCACGATGGATTAAGAGAACAGGGGGTCCTGTGGTCAAGACAGACAGAGACCAGCGCTGGACGCTATATCCATCAGTCCTATAGACATTGGTCTTAAGACCCCCAGCGGTCATACAATAAATAATGGAAAACATCTTTAACCCCTTAGTGACAGAGCCAATTTGGTACTTAATGACCGAGCCAATTTTTACAATTCTGACCACTGTCACTTTGTGAGGTTATAACTCTGGAACGCTTTAACGGATGCCGCTGATTCTGAGACTGTTTTTTCCTGACATATTGTACTTCATGTTAGTGGTAACATTTCTTCGATATTACTTGCGATTTATGAAAAAAACGGAAATATGGCGAAAATTTTTAAAATTTTGCAATTTTCAAACTTTGTATTTTTATGCCCTTAAATCAGAGAGATATGTCACGAAAAATAGTTAATAAATAACATTTCCCACATGTCTACTTTACATCAGCACAATTTTGGAAACAACATTTTTTTTTTTTTTAGGGAGTTATAAGGGTTAAAAGTTGACCAGCAATTTCTCATTTTTACAACACCATTTTTTTTTAGGAACCACATCACATTTGAAGTCATTTTGAGGGGTCTATATGATAGAAAATAATGAAGTGTGACACCATTCTAAAAACTACACCCCTCAAGGTTCTCAAAACCACATTCAAGAAGTTTATTAACCCTTTACGTGCTTCACAGGAACTGAAACAATGTGGAAGGAAAAAATGAACATTTTTTTTGCAAACATCTTAATTCAGAACCATTTTTTTTATTTTCACATGTGTAAAAACAGAAATGTAACCATAAATTTTGTTATGCAATTTCTCCTGAATACGCCAATACCCCATATGTGGGGGTAAACCACTGTTTGGGCGCACCGCAGAACTTGGAAGAGAAGGAGCGCCGTTTGAATTTTTCAATGCAGAATTGGCTGGAATTGAGATCATGTCACGTTTAGAGGGCCCCTGATGTACCTAAACAGTGGAAACTCCCCACAAGTGACACCATTTTGGAAACTAGACCCCTTAAGGAACTTATCTAGATGTGTGGTGAGCACTTTGAACCCCCAAGTGCTTCACGGAAGTTTATAACGTAGAGCCGTGAAAATAAAAAAATCGCATTTGTTTACACAAAAATGATCTTTTCACCCACAAATTCTTATTTTCACAAGGGTAACAGGAGAAACTAGACCACAAAAGTTGTTGTGCGATTTCTCCTGAGTACGTTGATACCCAATATGTGGGGGTAAACCACTGTTTGGGCGCACCGCAGAGCTTGGAAGAGAAGGAGTGCCATTTTACTTTTTCAATGTAGAATTGTCTGGAATTGAGATCGGACGCCATGTCGCGTTTGGAGAGCCCCTGATGTACCTAACCAGTAGAAACCCTCCACAAGTGACCCCATTTTGGAAAATAGACCCCCCAAGGAACTTATATAGATGTGTGGTGAGAACTTTGAATGCCCAAGTGCTTCACAGAAGTTTAGAATGCAGAGTCGTGAAAATAAAACAAATTTTTTTTCCACAAAAAAGATATTGTAGCCCCCAAGTTTTTATTTTCACAAGGGTAACAGGAGAAATTGGACTGCAATAGTTGTTGTCCAATTTATCCCGAGTACGCTGATGCGCCATATGTGGGGGTAAACCACTGTTTGGGCGCACGGCAGAGCTCGGAAGGGAAGGAGCGCAGTTTTGGAATGCAGACTTTGATAGAATGGCCTGTGGGCGTTATGTTGCGTTTGCAGAGCCCCTGATGTACCTAAACAGTAGTAACCCCCCACAAGTGACCCCGTTTTGGAAACTAGAACCCCCAAGGAACTTATATAGATGTGCGGTGAGAACTTTGAATGCCCAAGTGCTTCACAGAAGTTTATAATGCAGAGTCATAAAAATAAAAAATATATTTTTTTTCCACAAAAAAGATTTTGTAGCCCACAAGTTTTTATTTTCACAAGGGTAACAGGAGAAATTGGACCCCAGAAGTTGTTGTCCAATTTATCCCGAGTACGCTGATGCCCCATATGTGGGGGTAACCCACTGTTTGGGCGCACGGCAGAGCTCAGAAGGGAGGGAGCACCATTTGACTTTTTGAGCACAAAATTGGCTGTCGTGTTTGGAGACCCCCTGATGTACCTAAACAGTGGAAACCCCCCAATTCTAGCTCCAACCCTAACCCCAACACACCCCTAACCCTAATCCCAACCCGATCCATAATCCTAATCACTAACCCTAACGATAATCACAACCCTTACCCCAAAACAACCCTAATGTCAACCCTAACCATAACCCTAATCAAAACCCAAAATCCAACACACCTCTAGTCCTAATCTCAACCCTAACCTCAAACCTAACCCTAATCGCAATACACCCCTAATCACAACCCTAACCTTAACCCTAATCCCAAACCTAACCCTAATCCCAAGCGTAACCCTAATGCCAACCCTAACCCTAATCCAAACCCTAACCCTAATCCCAACTCTAACCCTAACTTTAGCCCCAACCCTAGCCCTAACTTTAGCCCCAACCCTAACCCTAGCCTTAAGGCTACTTTCACACTTGCGTCATTTGGCATCCGTCGCAATCCGTCATTTTGGACAAGAAACGGATCCTGCAAATGTACCCGCAGGATGCGTTTTTTGCCCATAGACTTGTATTGCCGTCGGATCGTGACGGATGGCCACACGTCGCGTCCGTCGTGCACTGGATCAGTGTTTTGGCGGACCGTCAGCACAAAAAAACGTTCAATGTAAAGTTTTTTGTACGTTGCATCCGCCATTTCTGACCGCGCATGCGTGGCCGTAACTCCGCCCCCTCCTCCCCAGGACATAGATTGGGCAGCGGATGCGTTGAAAAACTACATCCGCTGCCCACGTTGTGCACAATTTTCACAACGTGCGTCGGTATGTCGGGCCGATGCATTGTGACGGCCCCGTACCGACGTAAGTGTGAAAGAAGCCTAACCCTAAATTTAGCGCCAACTCTAACCCTAAATTTAGCCCCAACCCTAACCCTAAATTTAGCCCCAACCCTAACTCTAAATTTAGCCCTAACCCTAACCCTAGCCCTAACCCTAATTTTAGCCCCAACTGCTCTTCTCCTGCCGGCCGGCAGATGGAGACAGATGGCGGGCGCACTGCGCATGCGCCCGCCATTTTCTTTTCCCCGGTGGCCAGGAGGAGCAGCAGGAGGACCCAGGGACACCGGTGAGTATGATAGGGTCCCCGAATCCCCCTATTTCTCTGTCCTCTGATGTGCGATCACATCAGAGGACAGAGAATTACACTTTGCTTTTTTTTTTTTTTTTGCGGTCGCCGGTAAACAGTTAATTACCGGCGATCGCAAAACAGGGGTCGGTAAAACCGACCCCGATCATGCTCTTTGGGGTCTCGGCTACCCCCGGTAGCCGAGACCCCAAAGATTCTCCCGGGGCCGGCCGGCGGGCGCACTGCGCATGCTCCCGCCATTTTGAAGATGGCGGCGCCCATCGGGAGCCACGAGGAGCACCGGGGGAGACAGGTGAGTATCGGGGGGCGATCGGGGACCCCTTTTCTCTGTGCTCTGATGTGCGATCACATCGGAGGACAGAGAAATTAAAAAGAAATCGCGGGTTTTTTTTTTTTTGCGATCGCCGGTAAACGGTTAATTACCGGCGATCGCAAATGCGGGGTCGGTAAAAAAAACCCCGAATCATGTTCTCTGGGGTCTCGGCTACCCCCGGCAGCCGAGACCCCGGAGAAAATCCGACTCTGGGGGGCGCTATTCACTTTTTCCACAGCGCCGTTAATTAACGGCGTTGTGGTTTAAGTACCCTTGGCGACCGCCGTTAAAAGGCGTATCGGCGGTCGCTAAGGGGTTAAACAATGTATAATGTACTTAGAAATTTGTAACAATTTCTAACCACCAAAATCACAACTTGCTATCACTGAATGGAAATTCAAAAGTTAAAAATCCATCTTAATCCTATTGCTCAGAGATGAGGGTTTTATCAGTGCGTTGCAGCGAAAGCAGAAATCTCTACAGAGCAACAGCTCTTGGCAAGCAGAGATCTTGATATTGCAAAGTTTTCTGCCCTGGGCCAAACTTTTGGAAAGCAGCACACACTGTTAGTATTTGTTAAATATTAATTATTGGTTATGGATTTATGCTTATTACACTCAATTCTGTACTGAGTCTCGTGGAAGGTTTGGCTGACATTACATATGCTATTCCTGTATATTTAGCTCAGAGTAAAAGTTAACACCATATAGAGAGAACACGTGCTCTATTCGACGTATATATATATTCACGACTCACGGGAGGGAGGGGGTGTCACTTAGGCTACGTTCACATTTGAGTTGTTGGGCGCAGCGTCGTCAACGCAACCCACAACGCATATACACAACGCTGCGTTTTTTGACGCATGCGTTGACATAAAATACTAATGTTCATGAATTTTGGCGCAGGGAAAACGCTACAAGTAGCGTCGTCCGTGCCCTGTCTGGTGCGTCAAATTGCCGCATGCGTCGTAAAACGCAATACAACGCATACCGGCGAATGTCCATGCGCCCCCCATGTTAAAGATAGGGGCGCATGACGCTGCGCCCAACAACGCAAATGTGAACGTAGCCTTAGGAGTTCTTCACTCTCTGCGGACTTCACACATTGCACACAGACTTCAGAAGAGATGGACAGCTGGTATGTAAGTTAATCACCACGTGTTGCTTCCAGAGACGTTTATGACAGAGACAGACGCCATTTACCATTCAGAATCTCAGGAAAGATGGGGAACAAACTTGGACAAAAGGACAATCTCTTTGTAACGCTTTCACCTATTTTATGTTTTGCTGCAACAATGATGCTTTTTGGTGGAAAATCCAATAAACCACTACATTTTTATAAGAAATATCATGATATTTTCTTTAGAGTATCACATCTGGTAAAGCGTCCGACTCCTGAATAATTAAATGTACGGGATAACTATTTTTAACAGTATTCTGCAACCTGTTTGTGTGAACTTTGTCCTGAGGTGGAAAACTCCTTTATAGCAAAGAGCAGAAGAACATTTCATAACATAATTACAGAGTACGAAGACCACCCCTCACCCAAACCAGATTTCCTGTGGCGAATTTTCAGTGTCACCATATATTATACAGACTGACCATCTTCTTTGAGAGGACCGCCCCTTTAATGCAACTCGGGTGTTTGTCTTTTAAAGGTTTCATTGCGCTATGTAGAATTTAGTATTACATTTTAAAAACGTGGCTTATTTCTTTCTATAGCAAACACCGCAGCCGCTACTCGGCTCATAACCATGATGACGTGAGATCTTACTGCAAATCACTCAGATTTTTTTTTATTATTGCTACTTACTATATTCCTGCAGTTTTGGTAATTAAACTAAAAAGCCCGAGCAAATAGGGGTTTGCAATTGGTGCAACCTGGGCTGTCATTATCCTGAGTGGACGTCCATCCACACACAGATTACTGCTAGTACACTCTAAGTGAAGTAGTGCCATCTTGTGGCCGAAAAAAGTAATTCAGAAACACATCAAAAGAGGAGCTGAAATAGTTTGGCTATGTGCACACGTTGCAAATTTAGATGCGAATCCGCAGGGTTTTTGGATGTGTGAAATTGCATCAAATCCGCAGTGTAGTGCACAAGCAATGTTAGTCAATGTGAACTTGACAGTTGGTGTGCACATGCTGTGGAAAAAAAAAGCGCGGATTTGCAGCGTTTTTTTCCCCACAGCATGTCAATTCTTTTTGCGGATCTGTAACGTTTCTGCACCCTTTGACTTCCATTGTGTCAGACCAATCCGCAGCAAAACCGCTGGTTAAAAAAAGATCTGCGGATTTGCCGCGGATGTGCATGCGAGAAAGATTGCAGATCGGGAGGGGGAAGAGAGTGTGGGCGGATACTGTGTGTGTGGGAGGAGACTGTGTGTGTGTGCCGAGAAGATGTGCACGTGTCTGTGTGTGTCTGCGAGGGTGTGTGGAGAAGATGTGCGGGGCTGTGTGTGGGTGTTTGTATCTGTGTGTGTGCGCGGGGCTGTATGTATGTGTGCGGGGCTGTGTGTAGGCAGGCATCGTCCGATGGGACTACTAGTCCCATCCTGCTAAGCCTGCTACAGTGACAGCTAGCCGGATGATAGGGCAGCAGTAGTCCCATCATCCGGCTACTGTGTTCAAGTGTAAAAAAAAAAAAAAAAAACAACAACACATACACACATATAGAAATACATATAGACATACAGACCATACAACATACAGTATATACTCATCACACAGCTAATCCACGAAGCACTCGATCACCTGTATAAAATTTAAAAATAATAAACCAACAGTATACTCCCTGATCCGATGTGATCCATGTAATAACGAGTGTCCCATGATGATCTCCCTTGGAAAGCTGTCACATCGGCAGATGCGACCGCTCTCCGGGGGTTCCGATGATACAATGATGGAAGGTATCCTTCCACACTTTATCCCTCCGCCGCTGTGAGTGCAGAGTTCATACTGTCACTTGCGGCACCGCTGCATGGGAAAATTCTCACGCAGCAGTGCCGTAAGGTGAGAGGCCATTGAACCCTCAGTGATAACACTGCAGGAGCTCTATAGGGAAGATCATCGTGGGACACTCGTTATTAATTGGACTGCGTGGGACCAGGCAGTATATTGTTGGTTTATAATGTTTTAATTTTTGCAGGTGATCAATGGCTTTGGGGAATTAGGTGTGGTTGTAAGTATGGTGATATTAAAGATATTAAAATACTTTTTTCTGGCTGTGTCTTTATTTAACTTTTTCACTACAATAGGATTAGTAACAGATAGGTGTCTTATTTACGCCTCTCCATTACTAACAGGGCTTAATGTCACCTTACAATCAAAGGTGACATTAACCCCTTATTACCCCATATGCAACCGCTACAGGGCAGTGGGAAGAGAGAGGCTAAGTGCTGGAATTGGCACATTTTGCAGATGTGCCATTTCTGGGGCGGCTGGTATTTCCAGCCGGGGGGGGGGGAGCAATATCCATGGCCCCTCTCTAGGCTATGAATATCAGCCCACAGCCTTTTCTGGCTATTAATTATAGGGGGACCCCACGTCATTTTTTTTTTTTTTGGGGGGGGTACCCTATTTTAATAGCCAGTAGAGGCTAAATATACAGCTGCGGGCTGATATTCATAGCCTGGGGAGCTCCATGGGTAGTAGAAGAATTGGATATAGGTCCTGTAAAAAAAAAATATATATTTATATATTTAACTGGAATACAAAGGAAAGGTTGTTTCCCATGTCTGGCATGTGGGAACTTCCACCTAATGATGAACGGTCCAACATTTACTCATCCAGCTACGAAAAAGAAATATAGAATAGAACACTATCTTACCTGTAATTCAGAATGTGTGGTCTATTTATTGCAATGTCCATGTTCTCTACTGTATGTAGGTGAAACCACCTATGATTTTAAGACCCGCATAAATCAACATCGTTCTACTATAAGAAAAAAAAAAGAGATTGGACCTCCGTTTCTAAACGTTTTGTAGAAATGAATCATTCTGAGAAACCATTAAGATTCAGGATTATAGACACAGTCCCTCCACAGAGAAGAGGGGGGATAGAGTCAGTCTCTTAAAACGGAAAGAACTAGAGTTGATTTATAGATTAAATACACTTAAACCAGCAAGTCTTAGGGTATGTGCACACGTTGCGGATTTTGCTGTGGATCCGCAGCGTTTCCGCAGCTGCGGATCCGCAGCAGTTTCCCATGAGTTTACAGTACAATGTAAACTTATTGGAAACCAAAAACGCTGTGCCCATGCTGCGGAAAAAGCCGCGCGGAAACGCTGCAGATTATTTTCCGCAGCATGTCAATTCTTTGTGTGGATTCCGCTGCGGATTTACACCTGCTCCAATAGAAATCTGCAGGTGAAAATCCGCAGAGAAAACCGCAAAAGAAACCGCGATAAATCCGCAGTAAAAACCGCAGCGGTTTTTCCCTGCAGATTTTGCAAATCCGCTGCGGAAAATTACGCAATGGAATCCGCAGCGTGTGCACATAGCCTAAATGTTGAATTTAAAATAAATCCAATATTGTGAGATTGGAAGAGGTTGTATTGTCCCTTGGTTTCTCCTCATTCGGTCTTCGGTGGTGTAATGGGGACCGTATGGTTCCCAAGGATATTAGCTATATTTAGTATCAATTTATTTATTTGCATTTTTAGATTTTTATTTCTATTGAAATAATTGTAAAAGATTTTTTACTGTGTTTTGTCTTCACAGATATATTGCTACTATATGAATAACACGGATGAAGAAATCTACTCATCTGGGTAACTGTATTGCTATATCACCATTGATAAAATATTTTTTTTCTTTTGTTAAAAGAAAGAATTCTATTTTTTTTCATTTATAGTTATGTCACTTTAGCTTGCTGGCAAATAAAGATTGTCTTAAATTCGATATTTGATTGGCTGTAAACAAATACAGAGGACTAGATAGGGGTATAGAGTGATATTATACACCATGTATTGCCCATATAGCCCCTCTGGTAGGAGCGAGGATACCCGGAGATGTGTCTTTTTCCCCCCCGTTGAGACCATTGGTCTTCAGAAGTAACTCCTGATAGGGGTCTGTCCGTGGTACCAAGGTAATGGTGTTTTACCCACTACCTCATAATCGTAATACTCAGTTATGATGAACTAAAGTAATAATCTGGCACTAATATTTGATATAAAGATCATTTTCTAAAGTATATACTGTTTTTTGTGCCATTATAGTATTAACAGAGGTTATTGTAACAGAGTTTCAGCCATGTATAGTACAGCCATTGGGATCTGCGTATGCGCAGTATTGCTAATGAAATATGCCACACTAAACATGGTGCTGACAAGGGTACAATTCTTTGTGAGCATGCGCGGGAAATATCCTGCGGAATCGACTTTCTGATTGGCTATGCAGCTAGTGACAGGGGAATGATGCACATTGTATATGCGGTTACGCCCTAAACACGCTGACTATAGCGTGTATGCTAAACAGAATAGCGATTATAGCAATGCACACTTGGGTGAGTGATCAGGGCCGGACTGGCCATCTGGCAATTCTGGCAAATGCCAGAAGGGTCTGTCTGGTCATGGGCTGCCTTGTCTGCTACGTTTATCATTAGAAATATTGGTCTTGTAGAAAATCTTCCTTTCCTCCATCCAGGGTAATATTAGTAATATATTCCATCTGGTTCATGGGGACGGGGACAGCATGGGCCTGTGTGATTTCAAATGCCAGGGCTGAATTTCAGCCCCAGTCCGTACCTGTGAGTGATAATACATTAATGTGATGCACATGATACCACTTTATTTATAATATGCCTCTTTACCGTATGTCTAATTGTCACTGAGCACTTTAAAGCAAATGCACTATTTTTAATTGTATAGATAACACGGATTGTATGAAATGAAAAGGATTTCTTATGTATACAAAGATAGTTTGACTAAAATGTTAATTGCACTTTATTGATATGTACCTCTATCTATCTATCTCTCTATCTATCTATCAATATACTAGATGGTGGCCCGATTCTAATGCATCAGGTAGTCTAGAATATGTATGTAGTTTATTTATGAAGTTTTCAGAATAATGCAATTTATACACAGGATTCGGCCGGCTGGACGCGACGAATTAGCGAAGCGTGGTTCAAATTCTGCGCCAATTCGCGGGCAGACTGCACCTGTCGCTGACGAGGAGCCACTATGTGGCGGCACCAGCAACTCCTTTTGGGGTGACTAAACAGAGATGGGGTTTCTTCCCATGTGGTTCATGCTTGGCTTGCCGCAATTTTGTACGAGCAACATCCTTCACATCGGCCAACGGTGATAAGGAGTATCGTATCACCAATTATATCACGTGTAACACCACCTATGTGGTGAACTATGCCGTCTGTGCCTGTAAATTGATTTATGTGGGGCTCACGTCTCGCGAGCTCAGGGTAAGGACATGAGAGCACGTGCGGGACATCATTGCTGCCAAGAATGCGGTAGATTTTGCCGAACTGAAAACGATCCCTCGGCACTTCAGGTTGTACCATGGTTGTGACCCCGCCTCTTTTAAGGTGCGTGGCATAGACAGGGTGCACTGCGGCATTAGAGGGGGCGACCGCAAACGTATTCTGGCGCAGCTGGAGTGCCGATGGATCGTCACTTTGGGCACGATGTCTCCGCACGGGCTCAACGAACAGCTGTCCTTTACCCCTTTCCTGTAATAGGAAATTCAAAATGCACATATATTATTGATTCATTCATTATTATTTTATTTTGTTTTTATGTTTTCGATTTTTTGCTATTATTTTACATTTTGCTTTTGCTGAATTTCCTTCATGGCCCAGAATCTTTTGGAATCGTTATGACTGTCTATGCTAATTATGTATATACACCAGTGGTGATTCTCACCACTTGGTCGGTAGGGTGTTTCTCACGTCGCCATTATTCTCCCTCATTGCTGGGTTGTTGCATTTTAATCACTTGTTTCTATGTTTTTATTTGTTTAGTGACATGAGGGTTCAGGCTTTTTGTGCTTCTGATTACATCCCGCCTGACTAACATGGATGGATGCGGATTGATTCTTGTACCATAAAAAGAAGCACATCTAGATTTGGCCCATACTGGAGCACTCCTTGGAACGAACATACTCTGGATCGGAACATGAATGGACTATTTACAACCGATGATCGTTTCCCTTTTTGGCATTATATTGCTTCATGCGTTCCGTTTCGGTTGTTCCGATATGTTTTATGTGTGCTCCCTCTTTTTCCTGTTCCCTCTGTTGTCATTGAACCCTGTTTTTAATGTCCCATGTTCTCTTATTATGTATTACCGCAGTCTTTTGCACTAACCAGGTGTCCCTCGGCACTTGCCCATACTCTGTCCAGGAAGCAATATGGCTGCTGCGCCGTGCGCCTGCGCGGTGTGGTCCCGGGTACGTCCGCGTCACTGAAGGCATCCTCAGGACCTGGCGCGGGTCGTTGACGTCACAGGAAATGTTTTCCTTGACCCGCGCCGAGGCCCGGATGGCCGGATGTGGCGGCGGACACTGTGGGCGGCACTGCGCAGGCGCCGCACCTGGTGCGACGCCTCCGGAGTAATTAGGGCAGCGCTTAGCTCCTATATATAAACTGGGCACTGGTGACATGCATGTTATGGTCCCCTGAGGAAGCCAACTTCGCGAAACGCGCGTTGGGGCCCTTCCCTTCTGTCTGCCGTGGTTTGTCCCCTATTCTCTCCCACATGGGTAAGCACTTTGCATGTTTGGTCTTATGAGTGAGGAGACCCCAGTGATATCAGTAGGGGTATTTGCACATACAGGCTCCCCGTGTAACTATTTTGGACTATGGGATACCTATTTCTAATCCACTCTGACGGCTATGTCATCATCTCGCGAGACCGCAATGCATGGACCGGAGCGTCGTGAGGAGCAGGAAAGGCGCCGGAAGGTAAGTATATAATGATTTTTTTATTATTTTTCACATTAGATCTTTTTACTATTGATGCTGCATAGGCAGCATCAATAATAAACAGTTGGTCACACAGGGTTAATAGCAGCGTTAATGGACTGCGTTAATTAGCCATTAATCCTGTGTGAGCACTGACTGGAGATTGGCTATATATATGTATTATAATCATATAGAGATATATATATATATATATATATATATATATATATATATATATATATATATATATATATATATATATATATACATATACATACACACACTAGATGGTGGCCCGATTCTAACGCATCGGGTATTCTAGAATATGCATGTCCACGTAGTATATTGCCCAGTTACGTAGTATATTGCCCAGTCACGTAGTATATTCCCCAGTAACGTAGTATATTGCCCAGTAACGTAGTATATTGCCCAGCCACGTAGTATATTGACCAGTCACGTAGTATATTGACCAGCCACGTAGAATATTGCCCAGTCACGTAGTATATAGCACAGCCCATGTAGTATATAGCACAGCCCATGTAGTATATAGCACAGCCCACGCAATATATACACTTGTAGTCCAGTACTTGACAAAGGCTTTTGGAAGCCGAAACGTTGCACCATGCCATGTGGGCCCAATAAAGTCCACTTATATTTTTGCTAAAACCTGGAGTGCTGCCTTCCATTTTTTTTTGTCCCTGTATATTTGGCAAGTATATGGATTAGTTGCTTGGAGGTCTGTGCACCCATTTAATTGTATGTGCTGTTCCTTTTTTTTAATATCTATCCATAGCAATACAGTACAGACCAAAAGTTTGGACAAACCTTCTCATTTAAAATTTTTTCTGTATTTTCATGACTATGAAAATTGTAAATTGACACTGAAGGCATCAAAACTATGAATTAACACATGTGGAATTATATACTTAACAAAGTGTGAAACAACTAAAATTATGTCTTATATTCTAGGTTCTTCAAAGTAGCCACCTTTTGCTTTGATGACTGCTTTGCACACTATTGGCATTCTCTTGATGAGCTTCAAGAGGTAGTCACCGGGAATGGTTTTCACTTCACAGGTGTGCCCGGTCAGGTTTAATAAGTGGGATTTCTTGCCTTATAAATGGGGTTCGGACCATCAGTTGTGTTGAGGAGAAGTCTGGTGGATACACAGCTGATAGTCCTACTGAATAGACTTATGAGTTGAATTATGGCAAGAAAAAAGCAGCTAAGTAAAGAAAAATGAGTGGCCATCATTACTATAAGAAATGAAGGTCAGTCAGTCCGAAAAATTGGGCATACTTTGAAAGTGTCCCCAAGTGCAGTTGCAAAAACCATCAAGTGCTACAAAGAAACTGGCTCACATGAGGACCGCCCCAGGAAAGGAAGACCAAGAGTCACCTCTGCTTCTGACGATAAGTTTATCTGAGTCACCAGCCTCAGAAATCGCAGGTTAACAGCAGCTCAGATTAGAGACCAGGTCAATGCCACACAGAGTTCTAGCAGCAGACACATCTCTACAACAACTGTTAAGAGGAGACTTTGTGCAGCAGGCCTTCATGGTAAAATAGCTGCTAGGAAACCACTGCTAAGGACAGGCAACAAGCAGAAGAGACTTGTTTGGGCTAAAGAACACAAGGAATGGACATTAGACCAGTGGAAATCTGTGCTTTGGTCTGATGAGTCCAAATTTGAGATCTTTGGTTCCAACCACCGTGTCTCTGTAGCGACGCTGAAAAGGTGAGCGGATGGACTCTACATGCCTGATTCCCACCGTGAAACATGGAAGAGAAGGAGTGATGGTGTGGGGGTATGAAAATACAGAAAAATCTATAAATGAGAAGGTGTGTCCAATTTTTGGTCTGTACTGTATATACAGTATATAAATACAGTGGCGTAGGAAGGGGGGGGCGGGCCGCCCCGGGCGGCACACTGCGGGGGGCGGGTCACGGGGCCGCGGCCGGCACTGCAGGAGGAGAAAAAAAAAAAAAAAGACGTGGGCCCTTTAAATCTTCAGGCGGCGCCCCCCCCCCCCCGTGCCAGCGCTAATACTCACCTCTCCTGGTTCCTGCGGCTGCGCGGTAGCAGCAGCGTCTTCAGCGCCCTCTGACTCTGCGACGTCTCAGGGCAGAGGGTGCGATGACATCATCACTGCGCGCTCAGCCTCTGCCCTGAGCGTTGCAGAGCCGGAGAGACGCTGAGTGCACAGGATCTGCGCTGGGAACGGGAGAGGTGAGGATTTTACTTTTTTTTTTTCTTTGTCTGACTCTGTCTGTCTGGGGGCAATGCTGGACACACTGGGGCAGATTTCTGGACAGACTGGGGCAGATTTCTGGACATACTGGGGCAATGCTGGACACTGGGGCAATGCTGGACACTGGGGCAGATTGCTGGACACGCTGGGGCAATGCTGGACACTGGGGCAGAATCCTGGACACACTGGGGGCAATGCTGGACACACTGGGGGCAATGCTGGAGACCCTGGGGGCAATGCTGGAGACCCTGGGGCAGATTTCTGGACACACTGGGGCAATGCTGGAAACTGGGGCAGATTGCTGGACAAACTGGGGCAATGCTGGACACTAGGGCAGATTGCTGGACACACTGGGGCAATGCTGGAGACCCTGGGGCAGATTTCTGGACACACTAAGGCAATGCTGGACACTGGGGCAGATTGCTGGACACACTGGGGCAATGCTGGACACTGGGGCAGATTGCTGGACACACTGGGGGCAATGCTGGACACACTGGGGCAGATTGCTGGACACACTGGGGGCAATGCTGGACACACTGGGGCAATGCTGGAGACCCTGGGGCAGATTGCTGGACACACTGGGGGCAATGCTGGACACACTGGGGGCAATGCTGTAGACCCTGGGGCAGATTGCTGGACACACTGGGGCAATGCTGGACACTAGGGCAGATTGCTGGACACACTGGGGGTAATGCTGGACACACTGGGGCAATGCTGGAGACCCTGGGGCAGATTTCTGGACACACTGGGGGCAATGCTGGACACACTGGGGGTAATGCTGGACACTGGGGCAGATTGCTGGACATACTGGGGCAGATTGCTGAACACACTGGGGGTAATATGCTGGACACACTTGGGCAGATTGCTGGACAACCTGGGGGTAATATGCTGGACACACTGGGGGTAATATGCTGGACACACTGGGGCAGATTGCTGGACACACTGGGGGCAGGACTTGAGGCATGCGCAGAATATAGATACGGGGCATGATTGGAGACACGGGGCAGAATGAAAGACATGGGGCAGGATTGGATCATGGGGCAGGATGGATACGATGGAGACTGATGGGGCAGGATGGGGAGATCATATGGGGTAAAATGGATACTCATGAGGGCAGGATGCGAGAACATATGGCTGGAGCCAGGAATGAGATAAACGGGGCCAGGGTGGGGAATAGTATTACCATAGGGGCTAATTAAGGGATATTATTACTGCAGTGATGTATTTATTTTATTTTTTGAGTATACTGTTTTAAATGGGGGGGGGGCGGTCCTGTTACTATGCAGAGTGACACTATATCACCTTTTTTTCTTCATGTGGTGTAATGTAGAAGTTGTTAAAAATTAAGTAATGTGTTCTGCAAGCGGAGCTCGAGATATCTGTGTTATTTCCTGCAGAAACGAGTCCTGGCTGGAAGAAATTATGGCGGTCTGTGCTGGATGAAAGATGAAGGACTTCATCTAGAGACGTCACTGGTGAGTCAGTGTTACCTATACACTGACACTATACACTGTATACTATATAGAGGTCCTGTGTATAATGTCACCAGTGATCTCTGTATTACCTCTACACAGACACTGCATACTAAGTACAGATCTCCTGTGAATACTGGCACTCTATGGTGATAGTATTGTGTTTTTTTTTTTATTAGTGATCAGTAAAGGCCCCTTCACATTAAGCGACGCTGCAGCGATACCGACAACGATCCGGATCGCTGCAGCGTCGCTGTTTGGTCGCTGGAGAGCTGTCACACAGACCGCTCTCCAGCGACCAACGATGCCGGTAACCAGGGTAAACATCGGGTAACTAAGCGCAGGGCCGCGCTTAGTAACCCGATGTTTACCCTGGTTACCATCCTAAAAGTAAAAAAAAACAAACAGTACATACTTACCTACAGCCGTCTGTCCTCCAGCGCTGTGCTCTGCACTCCTCCTGTACTGTCTGTGAGCCGGAAAGCAGAGCGGTGACGTCACCGCTCTGCTTTCCGGCTCACAGACAGTACAGGAGGAGAGCAGAGAAGCAGAGTGCAGCGCTGGAGGACAGACAGCGGTAGGTAAGTATGTAGTGTTTGTTTTTTTTTACTTTTAGCATGGTAACCAGGGTAAACATCGGGTTACTAAGCGCGGCCCTGCGCTTAGTTACCCGATGTTTACCCTGGTTACCAGTGAAGACATCGCTGGATCGGTGTCACACACGCCGATTCAGCGATGTCAGCAGGAGTCCAGCGACGAAATAAAGTTCTGGACTTTATTCAGCGACCAACGATCTCCCAGCAGGGGCCTGATCGTTGGTCGCTCTCACACATAACGATTTCATTAACGATATCGTTGCTACGTCACAAATAGCAACGATATCGTTAACGATATCGTTATGTGTGAAGGTACCTTAAATCTTGCCAAATCAGACAAGGTGATTTTCTGAATTTGTTTTCTCACTTTGACTCTCATAGTTGTGGTCTACCTATGATGTCAATTACAAGCCTCTCTCATCTTTTTAAGTGGGAGAACTTGCACAATTGGTGGCTGACTAAATACTACTTTTTTTTCCCCTGTGTGTGTGTGTGTGTGTGTGTGTGTGTGTGTGTGTGTGTGTGTGTGTGTGTGTGTGTGTGTGTGCGTGTGTGTGTGTATACAGTGGTGTTCAAACGTCCTGCATAGGATAAATTGATAGACTGATTTTTCAAGTTTTAAACGTTTTCTGTCGAATATCTTCGATGCTAATATGACATATTATATATGGTTTTGTTCAGAATACAATTTTGCATTCTCTCCCTGTAATATTTTTAGCTTTTGAAGCAGTTTTGCCTGAAATTATTGCAACAATATGGGAATTGAAAGCGGAACTAAATATTGTACATCTTCAGATCCAAAATTAGCCAATCACAGATGAGGTTCTTGTGACCAATCATAACCTGGATATGACAGCCAATCACATTGCATTACATTGTTTGATCTGTTGGTCTATCTAGTGAATCATACTGTATAGTTTTATGATGGGAGCCTTCAGATTTTTGTCAGCGGAGGATCGTGTGCCAGATGTGGTGCTACATGAAGAGGGTTATACTGGCCTCCAGATCGCAAGGAAGGTCGGCTGTAATCAGAGTATAGTCGTAAGAATTTTGCAGAAACATAAGCAGCTTGGAATTACCCAGGACAGGCCCAGATCTGGTCGGCCCAGAAAGTCAACTAAAAGGGAGGATAGAGTACTGATAAGAACATCCCTTGCCAATCGAAAGCTCACCTCTCCTCAGCTTCTGCGAGAATGGCAAGAAAAGCGCAATATCGAGGTAGCAACATCAACTGTTAGGAAGAGATGTTCGGAGGCAGGACTGAGAGGGTGCAAGGCCCGAAAGAAGCCATTGATGACAGCCATACAAAGACAAAGGCGAAAACTGTGGGCATTGAAATATTTAAAATGGAGGAAGGAGGAGTGGGAAAAAGTGCTATTTAGTGATGAAAGCGCTTTTTGCATTTTAGGAAATGATGGCAAGTCTTATGTGAGAAGGTTCCCACATGAAGAGTACAAGCCAGAGTGTTTGAGCTCCTCTGTGAAACATCCTATGAAAGTAATGGTCTGGGGCTGTATGGCAGCCAATGGTGTTGGAAGGCTTCATATTGTGGAGGGTATGGTTAACACAAAAAAATACATTGACATCCTTAATAAGAAAATGCTGCCTTCTGCTCAACACTCCGAATTAAATAAAAAATAATAAATCTTAAAAAGTAAAATTTAAGTCTGTGTGAACTTGCATTGGAAGTTAATGAACTTAGAAACCTGTTCACCATTCTACACACTGTACTGGTGTAGGTATGGTTATGCTGTAAAAAAAACTATCAAAAATGCACATACCATAACAATTTATACACTTAGGACATTCAAAAATGAGTATGGCATACAATGAGGGATTACAAAAACATATAAGTTCCACCAGTTTCACTGTAGAGATGCAGAAGTATGAAACATATAGTTTTCTTCACGCCTATGCAGGACTTTTGAACACCATTGTATACAGTGGGGCAAAAAAGTATTTAGTCAGTCAGCAATAGTGCAAGTTCCACCACTTAAAAAGATGAGAGGCGTCTGTAATTTACATCATAGGTAGACCTCAACTATGGGAGACAAACTGAGAAAAAAAAATCCAGAAAATCACATTGTCTGATTTTTTAACATTTTATTTGCATATTATGGTGGAAAATAAGTATTTGGTCAGAAACAAAATTTCATCTCCATACTTTGTAATATATCCTTTGTTGGCAATGACAGAGGTCAAACATTTTCTGTAAGTCTTCACAAGGTTGCCACACACTGTTGTTGGTATGTTGGCCCATTCCTCCATGCAGATCTCCTCTAGAGCAGTGATGTTTTTGGCTTTTCGCTTGGCAACACGGACTTTCAACTCCCTCCAAAGGTTTTCTATAGGGTTGAGATCTGGAGACTGGCTAGGCCACTCCAGGACCTTGAAATGCTTCTTACGAAGCCACTCCTTCGTTGCCCTGGCGGTGTGCTTTGGATCATTGTCATGTTGAAAGACCCAGCCACGTTTCATCTTCAATGCCCTTGCTGATGGAAGGAGGTTTGCACTCAAAATCTCACGATACATGGCCCCATTCATTCTTTCATGTACCCGGATCAGTCGTCCTGGCCCCTTTGCAGAGAAACAGCCCCAAAGCATGATGTTTCCACCACCATGCTTTACAGTAGGTATGGTGTTTGATGGATGCAACTCAGTATTCTTTATCCTACAAACACGACAAGTTGTGTTTCTACGAAACAGTTCCAGTTTGGTTTAATCAGACAATAGGACATTCTCCCAAAACTCCGCTGGATCATCCAAATGCTCTCTAGCAAACTTCAGACGGGCCCGGACATGTACTGGCTTAAGCAGTGGGACACATCTGGCACTGCAGGATCTGAGTCCATGGTGGCGTAGTGTGTTACTTATGGTAGGCCTTGTTACATTGGTCCCAGCTCTCTGCAGTTCATTCACTAGGTCCCCCCGCGTGGTTCTGGGATTTTTGCTCACCGTTCTTGTGATCATTCTGACCCCACGGGGTGGGATTTTGCGTGGAGCCCCAGATCGAGGGAGATTATCAGTGGTCTTGTATGTCTTCCATTTTCTAATTATTGCTCCCACTGTTGATTTCTTCACTCCAAGCTGGTTGGCTATTGCAGATTCAGTCTTCCCAGCCTGGTGCAGGGCTACAATTTTGTTTCTGGTGTCCTTTGACAGCTCTTTGGTCTTCACCATAGTGGAGTTTGGAGTCAGACTGTTTGAGGGTGTGCACAGGTGTCTTTTTATACTGATAACAAGTTTAAACAGGTGCCATTACTACAGGTAATGAGTGGAGGAAAGAGGAGACTCTTAAAGAAGAAGTTACAGGTCTGTGAGAGCCAGAAATCTTGATTGTTTGTTTCTGACCAGATACTTATTTTCCACCATAATATGCCAAAAAAATGATAAAAAAACAGACAATGTGATTTTCTGGATTTTTTTTTCTCAGTTTGTCTCCCATAGTTGAGGTCTACCTATGATGTAAATTACAGACACCTCTCATCTTTTTAAGTGGTGGAACTTGCACTATTGCTGATTGACTAAATATTTTTTTGCCCCACTGTATATCTATCCATCTATCTTTAGATATCTATCTATAGATATACAGTTAGGGCCAGAAATATTTGGACAGTGACACAAGTTTTGTTATTTTAGCTGTTTACAAAAACATGTTCAGAAATACAATTATATATATAATATGGGCTGAAAGTGCACACTCCCAGCTGCAATATGATAGTTTCCACATCCAAATCGGAGAAAGGGTTTAGGAATCATAGCTCTGTAATGCATAGCGTCCTCTTTTTCAAGGGACCAAAAGTAATTGGACAATGGACGCTAAGGGCTGCAATTAACTCTGAAGGCGTCTCCCTCGTTAACCTGTAATCAATGAAGTAGTTAAAAGGTCAGGGGTGGATTCCAGGTGTGTGGTTTTGCATTTGGAAGCTGTTGCTGTGAGCAGACAACATGCGGTCAAAGGAACTCTCAATTGAGGTGAAGCAGAACATCCTGAGGCTGAAAAAAAAGAAAAAATCCATCAGAGAGATAGCAGACATGCTTGGAGCAGCAAAATCAACAGTTGGGTACATTCTGAGAAAAAAGGAATTGACTGGTGAGCTTGGGAACTCAAAAAGGCCTGGGCGTCCACGGATGACAACAGTGGTGGATGATCGCCGCATACTTAATTTGGTGAAGAAGAACCCATTCACAACATCAACTGAAGTCCAGAACACTCTCAGTGAAGTAGGTGTATCTGTCTCTAAGTCAACAGTAAAGAGAAGACTCCATGACAGTAAATACAAAGGGTTCACATCTAGATGCAAACCATTCATCAATACCAAAAATAGACAGGCCAGAGTTAAATTTGCAGAAAAACACCTCAAGAAGCCAGCTCAGTTCTGGAAAAGTATTCTATGGACAGATGAGACAAAGATCAACCTGTACCAGAATGATGGGAAGAAAAAAGTTTGGAGAAGAAAGGGAACGGCACATGATCCAAGGCACACCACATCCTCTGTAAAACATGGTGGAGGCAACGTGATGGCATGGGCATGCATGGCTTTCAATGGCACTGGGTCACTTGTGTTTATTGATGACATAAGAGCAGACAAGAGTAGCCGGATGAATTCTGAAGTGTACCGGGATATACTTTCAGCCCAGATTCAGCCAAATGCTGCAAAGTTGATTGGACGGCGCTTCATAGTACAGATGGACAATGACCCCAAGCATACAGCCAAAGCTACCCAGGAGTTCATGAGTGCCAAAAAGTGGCACATTCTGCAATGGCCAAGTCAATCTCCAGATCTAAACCCAATTGAGCATGCATTTCACTTGCTCAAATCCAGACTTAAGACGGAAAGACCCACAAACAAGCAAGACCTGAAGGCTGCGGCTGTAAAGGCCTGGCAAAGCATTAAGAAGGAGGAAACCCAGCGTTTGGTGATGTCCATGGGTTCCAGACTTAAGGCAGTGATTGCCTCCAAAGGATTTGCAACAAAATATTGAAAATAAAAATATTTTGTTTGGGTTATGTTTATTTGTCCAATTACTTTTGACCTCCTAAAATGTGGAGTGTTTGTAAAGAAATGTGTACAATTCCTACATTTTCTATCAGATATTTTTGTTCAACCCTTCAAATTAAACGTTACAATCTGCACTTGAATTCTGTTGTAGAGGTTTCATTTCAAATCCAATGTGGTGGCATGCAGAGCCCAACTCATGAAAATTGTGTCACTGTCCAAATATTTCTGGCCCTAACTGTATCTATCTAGCTATAGATAGATAATCTATAGATAGATCTATAGATAGATAGTACCAAGCCCGATGTTTAGTAATAAACATAATAAACATAATAAAATAGTACGTAAAGAGTTAAACACACACACACACACACAATCTGCGTTAGGCCAGGGTCACACTTGCGAGAAACTTGCACGAGTCTCGCACCTCAATACCCAGCACTGTCGTCGGCACTTGGGTCCGGAGCGTTCAGCTGGATAGAAATACATACCGGCACTCGGTATTGATGTGAGAGTTTCTCGCAAGTGTGACCCCGGCCTTAAACGCATTATCTAATTTCTAATTTTTATTTTTTTTTTAAATGCGTGGGCTCCCATGCAATTTTCTGTGCCAGAAAGAGAAAGCCAATGTTTATAGCATGGGAAGGGGTTAATACCCATGGATCTTCCCAGGCTATGAATATCAGCCTGCAGCTGTATATTTAGTCTTTACTGGCTATTAAAATAGGAGGACCCACCCCCCCCCCCAAAAAAAAAAAAAAACGACATGGGGTCCCTCTATAATTTATAGCCAGAAAAGACTATGCAGACAGCTGTGGGCTGATATCCATAGCCTAGGAAGGGACCTTGGATATTGGGGCCCCCCGGCTACAAACAGCAGCTCACAGCCGCCCCAGAAATGGTGCATCTGTAAGATGCGCCAATTCCGACACTTAGCATCTCTCTTCCCACTGCCCTGTAGCGGTGGCATATGGGGTAATAGGGGGTTATTGTCACCTTTGAATTGTAAGGAGACATCAAGCCAGCTTAGTAATGGAGAGGCATCAATAAGACACCTATCCCTTACTAATCCCATAGTTGTTAATGGGTTAAACAAACACACATGCAGAATAAAGTATTTTAATGAAATAAATCACCACACAGTTTTGCCATCTGTATTGTTCTGCCAATCCATGCGACACCCTCGATTTCCTGGAAAAAAATAAAAAATAATAAACCAACACAAATACTCCCTGGTCCGAAGCAGTCCATTTAATAGACAAGTGTCCCACGACTATCTCCCCTATAGAGCTGCCACATCACTAGATGTGACAGCTCTATAGCCCTCTAGTGACACACTGACAGGAGACAATGGCTTCTGCAGTGTTATCACTGAGGGTTCAATGGCCTCTCACTTTACGGCACTGCTGCGTGAGAATTTTCCCACATAGCGGTGCCGCAAGTTACAGTATGAACTCTGCACTCACAGCGGCGGAGGGATACAGTGCGGAAGGATACCTTCCGTCATTGTATCAACGGAGCCCCTGGAGAGCGGTCGCATTTGCTGATGTGACAGCTCTCCACGGGAGATCGTCATGGGACACTCGTTCTTAGGGCCCCTTTCCACTTGTGTGAGAAAAAAACGGTCCGATTTACGGACCGAAAAAACTGATGTAACGTCTGCGAGTGCCATGCGAGTGCCATGCGAGTGTCATGCGATTTTTTTATCGCAACATCCGTATGACATCCGTATTGCTGTCCGATTTTTACGCACGGGTCTCCTTTGAAAAGCCGGTAATTCAGCGCAGAGTACAGTAAAATCACAGTGACAGGTTAGATTAGAGTAGATATATACACATAGAATAGGTATATATACATATATATATGTCAGGGAGACACCTATATATATATTTATATTTAATGCAGCGCTAGATAGCTTTAAAGCTGGTAATTCAATTACCGGCTTTTGCTTTCTCCTTCACAAACCCGACATGATATGAGACCTGGTTTACATACAGTAAACCATCTCATATCACCATTTTTTTTGCATATTCCACACTACTAATGTTAGTAGTGTGTATATGCCAAATTTGGGCGTTCTAGCTATTATATTTAAGGGTTAAATGGCGGAAAAAATTGGCGTGGGCTCCCGCACAATTTTCTCCGCCAGAGTAGTAAAGCCAGTGACTGAGGGCAGATATTAATAGCCTGGAGAGGGTCCATGGTTATTGGCCCCCCCTGGCTAAAAAGCCTGGGAGCTTTCAAGGAAAGTTCCCACGATCTATGAACAGCCAGCAGAGGGCGCCTCACCGCAAATGAAGCTAAATATAGCTCATTGATCTATATTTAGACTCATTCCCAGGGGTTTTGCAGCGAGGAGTAGCATTGCATTAGCAAAGCTCCTGGCTGCAAAATGTTTTAACCCCTTCAGAAGGATTTACATCGTTGGACTTTACCGATCTGTGGAAGGTAAGTATATTGTTGGTTTATTATTTTTTTTTTTGTCACAGAACGAGGGTCTTCACTGAGTGGATTGGGCGTTAAATAAAAAATTACAACAACCTTTGTTTTTATTTCATTAAAATAATTTTTAATAATGTGTGTGTGTATTTTTTTAACCCTTTCTTTCAATTGGATTAATAATGGATAGGTGTCATAATTGACGCCTCTCCATTATTAATTAGGCTTAATGTCACCTTACAATTGCAAGGTGGCATTAACCCTTCATTACCCCATATCCCACCGCTACACGGGAATGGGAAGAGTGTGGCCAAGTGCCAGAATAGGCGCATCTTCCAGATGTGCCTTTTCTGGGGTGGCTGGGGGCAGGTGTTTTTAGCCAGGGGGGGGCCAATAACCATGGACCCTCTCCAGGCTATTAATATCTGCCCTCAGTCACTGGCTTTACTACTCTGGCGGAGAAAATTGTGCGGGAGCCCACGCCAATTTTTTCCGCCATTTAACCCTTACATATAATAGCTAGAACGCCCAAATTTTGCATATACACACTACTAACATTAGTAGTGTAGAATATGCAAAAAAAATGGTGATATGAGATGGTTTACTGTATGTAAACCAGGTCTCATATCATGTCGGGTTTGTGAAGGAGAAAGCAAAAGCCGGTAATTGAATTACCAGCTTTAAAGCTATCTCACGCTGCATTAAATATAAATATATATATATAGGTGTCTCCCTGACATATATACAGTGGGGCAAAAAAGTATTTAGTCAGTCAGCAATAGTGCAAGTTCCACCACTTAAAAAGATGAGAGGCGTCTGTAATTTACATCATAGGTAGACCTCAACTATGGGAGACAAACTGAGAAAAAAAAATCCAGAAAATCACATTGTCTGTTTTTTTATCATTTTATTTGCATATTATGGTGGAAAATAAGTATTTGGTCAGAAACAAACAATCAAGATTTCTGGCTCTCACAGACCTGTAACTTCTTCTTTAAGAGTCTCCTCTTTCCTCTACTCATTACCTGTAGTAATGGCACCTGTTTAAACTTGTTATCAGTATAAAAAGACACCTGTGCACACCCTCAAACAGTCTGACTCCAAACTCCACTATGGTGAAGACCAAAGAGCTGTCAAAGGACACCAGAAACAATATTGTAGCCCTGCACCAGGCTGGGAAGACTGAATCAGCAATAGCCAACCAGCTTGGAGTGAAGAAATCAACAGTGGGAGCAATAATTAGAAAATGGAAGACATACAAGACCACTGATAATCTCCCTCGATCTGGGGCTCCACGCAAAATCCCACCCCGTGGGGTCAGAATGATCACAAGAACGGTGAGCAAAAATCCCAAAACCACGCGGGGGGACCTAGTGAATGAACTGCAGAGAGCTGGGACCAATGTAACAAGGCCTACCATAAGTAACACACTACGCCACCATGGACTCAGATCCTGCAGTGCCAGACGTGTCCCACTGCTTAAGCCAGTACATGTCCGGGCCCGTCTGAAGTTTGCTAGAGAGCATTTGGATGATCCAGAGGAGTTTTGGGAGAATGTCCTATGGTCTGATGAAACCAAATTGGAACTGTTTGGTAGAAACACAACTTGTCGTGTTTGGAGGAAAAAGAATACTGAGTTGCATCCATCAAACACCATACCTACTGTAAAGCATGGTGGTGGAAACATCATGCTTTGGGGCTGTTTCTCTGCAAAGGGGCCAGGACGACTGATCCGGGTACATGAAAGAATGAATGGGGCCATGTATCGTGAGATTTTGAGTGCAAACCTCCTTCCATCAGCAAGGGCATTGAAGATGAAACGTGGCTGGGTCTTTCAACATGACAATGATCCAAAGCACACCGCCAGGGCAACGAAGGAGTGGCTTCATAAGAAGCATTTCAAGGTCCTGGAGTGGCCTAGCCAGTCTCCAGATCTCAACCCTAAAGAAAACCTTTGGAGGGAGTTGAAAGTCCGTGTTGCCAAGCGAAAAGCCAAAAACATCACTGCTCTAGAGGAGATCTGCATGGAGGAATGGGCCAACATACCAACAACAGTGTGTGGCAACCTTGTGAAGACTTACAGAAAACATTTGACCTCTGTCATTGCCAACAAAGGATATATTACAAAGTATTGAGATGAAATTTTGTTTCTGACCAAATACTTATTTTCCACCATAATATGCAAATAAAATGTTAAAAAAACAGACAATGTGATTTTCTGGATTTTTTTTTCTCAGTTTGTCTCCCATAGTTGAGGTCTACCTATGATGTAAATTACAGACGCCTCTCATCTTTTTAAGTGGTGGAACTTGCACTATTGCTGACTGACTAAATACTTTTTTGCCCCACTGTATATATATGTATATATACCTATTCTATGTGTATATATCTACTCTCATCTAACCTGTCAGTGTGATTTTACTGTACTCTGCGCTGAATTGCCGGCTTTTCTAAGGACACGGGTGCGTAAAAATCGGACAGCACTCGCATGGTGCGAGTGCTGTGCGTTTTTTTTCTCGCACCCATTGACTTGCATTGGCGAGTCTCGTCCGAGAATCTCAGCAATACGCAGCATACTGCGATTTTTTTCTCAGCCGACACAGATTTTTCTCAGTCCGATTTCGGCTGGGAAAAAAAAAATCGCAAATGGAGTGTCACATATTGATTAACATTGGTCCGAGTTCAATCCGATTTTTTATCGGATTGCACTCGTCCGTTTTTCTCACAAATGGAAAGGGGCCCTTAAATGGATTACATCGGATCAGGAAGTATACTGTCGGTTTATTATTTTTCATTTTTTTACAGGTGATCGAGGGCTTCGAGGACTAGGTGCATGGTAAGTATATACTGTATGTTGAATATGTATGTACTGTATATGTGTTTTTTTTTTTTTTTACACTTGAACACAGTAGCCAGATTATGGGACTACTACTGTCCTATCATCTGGCTAGCGGTCACTGTAGCAGGCATAGCCGGATGGGACTAGTAGTCCCACCGGACGATGCCTACCTACAAACAAACACACACACAGCCCCGCACACCCACAGACCCTCACAGCCACCAGCACATCTCTCCCGCACACAATCTCCGCCCACACACATAGTAACATAGTAACATAGTTAGTAAGGCCGAAAAAAGACATTTGTCCATCCAGTTCAGCCTATATTCCATCATAATAAATACCCAGATCTACGTCCTTCTACAGAACCTAATAATTGTATGATACAATATTGTTCTGCTCCAGGAAGACATCCAGGCCTCTCTTGAACCCCTCGACTGAGTTCGCCATCACCACCTCCTCAGGCAAGCAATTCCAGATTCTCACTGCCCTAACAGTAAAGAATCCTCTTCTATGTTGGTGGAAAAACCTTCTCTCCTCCAGACGCAAAGAATGCCCCCTTGTGCCCGTCACCTTCCTTGGTATAAACAGATCCTCAGCGAGATATTTGTATTGTCCCCTTATATACTTATACATGGTTATTAGATCGCCCCTCAGTCGTCTTTTTTCTAGACTAAATAATCCTAATTTCGCTAATCTATCTGGGTATTGTAGTTCTCCCATCCCCTTTATTAATTTTGTTGCCCTCCTTTGTACTCTCTCTAGTTCCATTATATCCTTCCTGAGCACCGGTGCCCAAAACTGGACACAGTACTCCATGTGCGGTCTAACTAGGGATTTGTACAGAGGCAGTATAATGCTCTCATCATGTGTATCCAGACCTCTTTTAATGCACCCCATGATCCTGTTTGCCTTGGCAGCTGCTGCCTGGCACTGGCTGCTCCAGGTAAGTTTATCATTAACTAGGATCCCCAAGTCCTTCTCCCTGTCAGATTTATCCAGTGGTTTCCCGTTCAGTGTGTAATGGTGATATTGATTCCCTCTTCCCATGTGTATAACCTTACATTTATCATTGTTAAACCTCATCTGCCACCTTTCAGCCCAAGTTTCCAACTTATCCAGATCCATCTGTAGCAGAATACTATCTTCTCTTGTATTAACTGCTTTACATAGTTTTGTATCATCTGCAAATATCGATATTTTACTGTGTAAACCTTCTACCAGATCATTAATGAATATGTTGAAGAGAACAGGTCCCAATACTGACCCCTGCGGTACCCCACTGGTCACAGCGACCCAGTTAGAGACTATACCATTTATAACCACCCTCTGCTTTCTATCACTAAGCCAGTTACTAACCCATTTACACACATTTTCCCCCAGACCAAGCATTCTCATTTTGTGTACATAGTACATAGTCTCCGCCCACACACTCTTCCCTCTCCCGATCTGCAGCATTTCTCGGAGGCACATCAGCAGCAAAACCGCAGATCTTTTTTAAATCTGCGGTTTTGCTGTGGATTGGCCTGACACAATAGAAGTTAAAGGGTGCAGAAATGTTGCAGATCCGCAAAAAGAATTTATATGCTGCAGTAAATAAAACGCTGCAAATGCGTGTGCTTTTTTTCCGCAGCATGTGCACAAAAATTATAAATTTCCCATTGACTAATAATGCTTGTGCACTACACTGCGGATTTGATGCAATGTCACGCATCCAAAAACCCTGCGGATCCGCATATTAATCCGCAACATGTGCATATAGTCTGAGGTTTTACTTTAGAAAAAACACAACTCAATCAGAGAGCAGTCAGGGGGCGGCAAAGAGCAGGCGGGGCGGCAGAGAGCAGCCACAGACAGGAGCAGGCGGTACCAGACTGCAGATATAAAGGAAGATGCTTGATATCCTGACATACTCTCCCCCAATCCTTGTATATGACCCCCCAATTTATGTATATGTCCCCCATCCTGGTAAATGCTTGCCAATCCTGGTATATATGTCACCCCATCATTGTATATATCTCCCATCGTGCTGGCGCCGCTGTTCAACGCATAGGAAGAAAAAAACAAACAAAAAACACAAAACAATAAACATCGCTACTCAACTTACTTCCTCTCTCTCACCATGTCGTGTTCTGAAGTCGGCAGTTGATTTCAGCGTCCAATCGATGGAAGGGGTGCATGCTGTCACTGCCATGCGCCCAGTCAGTTGTACGCTGACATCAGCTGCTGGACTCTGATTGGCCACTAGCGTGTATTGCGGTGCACAGACCCTGCCACTTTGTGCGCTGCAGTACACTACAGCTGGATGCGTGTCTGAGGATGCAGATCCAGCTAAGTAAAGGCTGAGGTTGCCGGGCTCCTCACCTGCCGACCCCGGTCTGCAGATGCGGAATGGCGATGGCGCGCGTGCCCACAGGGAGGGCTCTGTGTGCCCCTTTTAGCATGCGTGCCATAGGTTCGCCACCGCTGCTCTAGCGGGGACAAAAAAAAAATACAGTGATATGTAAAAATTAAATAAATATCCAAGTTTAATATGACTTTTTGCCAATTCACAAATAAAATAGTGTATTTGGCATCACTGCATCCATAAATATCCAAAAACAAATGAAAAATATTGTATATTTAAAAAATAAAGTTAGAAACTGTAAACCGATCTTTACAAAACAACAAGTCCTCACACTGATCCATAGGGTATGTGCACACGTTCAGGTTTTTTCACAATAAAAACGCATACATATGCATCCTATCATTTAGAATGCATTCTGCAATTTTTGTGCACATGATACGTTTTGTCCGTGAAAAAACGCATTGTGGTAAAAAAAAGCAGCAAGATCATTAATTTTGCAGATTTTTCGCGCTATTTAATGCATTGGGAAAAAACGTGCAAAAAACGCATGCGGATTTCTGGCAGAAATGTCAGTTTTTTGTCAGGAAATTTCTGCAAGAAATCCTGAACGTGTGCAGATACCCTAAGGCCGGTTTCACACGTCAGTGGCTCCGGTATGTGAGGTGACAGTTTCCTCACGTACCAGAGCCACTGACACACGTAGACACATTGAAATCAATGCCTCTGTGCAGATGTCATTGATTTTTTGTGGACCGTGTCTCCATGTGCCAAACACGGAGACATGTCAGTGTTCGTGGGAGCGCACGGATTACACGGACCCATTAAAGTCAATGGGTCCGTGTAAAACACGTACCGCACACGGACGTTGTCCGTGTGCAGTCCGTGTGCCGTGCAGGAGACAGCGCTACAGTAAGCGCTGTCCCCCCCACTGGTGCTGAAGCCGCCATTCATATCTTCTTTGCAGCAGCGTTTGCTGTAGAGAAGATATGAATATTCCTTTTTTTTTGTTTCTCGTGTTTAAAATAAAGATCCATGTGCTCGACCCCCTCCCACCCCCTGTGGGCCCGCCCGCTGTTTTTAAAATACTCACCCGGCTCCCTCGCTGGCTGGCGCTGCTTCCTGTCCTGGCCGCACCTTCTACTGTAGGAGCGGTCACGTGGGGCCGCCGATTACAGTCATGAATATGCAGCTCCACCTCCCATAGGGACCGCTCATACAGGAGAGGTGCGGCGCGAAGAGGCTGCTGCGAGGGAGCCGGGTGAGTATTTTATTAACAGCGGGCGGGCGCACAGGGGGTGGGGAGAGGGATCTTTATTTTAAACACGGAAAAAAAAAAAAAAAAAAGGATTTTTCATATCTTCTCTCCAGCGAACGCTGCTGGAGAGAAGATATGAATGGCGGCTTCAGCACCAGATGCAGGGGACAGCGCTTATCTCTAGCGCTGTCTCCTGCACGCTCCGTGTGGTACCCAGTCGGCACACGTGTGCCGCACGTGTGCCACACGGATGGCCTACGTGAGCTCACGGACACGGATAACTCCGGTACCGATTTTTCCGGTACCGGAATTATCTGGATGTGTGGGACAGGCCTTAGGCTGTGTGCACACAATGTGGATTTGCTGCGGATCTGCAGCGGATTTTTCTGCGCAGAAACGCTGCAGATCCACACTGTGATGTATAGTACAATGTAAGTCAATGGGCAAAAAAAAAAAGCTGTGCGGAAAAATCAGTGCAGAATTGCTGCGGATTTCAAAGAAGTGCATGTCACTTCTTTAATGCGGATCTGCAGCGTTTCTGCACCCTTCCATTATAGAAATCCACAGTGGCAAAATCCAAAGAAAATCCGCATCAATTCCGCATAAAATCCGCAGCTGCGGATTCTGCCAGGAGATGCGGACTTTGTGCAGAAAATTCTGCACCTCTTTTCCTACGTGTGCACATAGCCTTATAGGTTTGGTATCGCTGTAGGCGCACTGATCTGAGGAATTAGGTTTCCCGGTGATTTTCGCAGCATAATAAACGGCATAAAAATAAAAGCCAATGTCAGAATCTGTTTGTTTTTTTTCACCATTTGATTACACTTTGAGTTCTTTAGCATTTTTCAGCACATTATATGGTAAAATGAATGGTGGCATTCACAATTACAACTTGCCTCACACAAAAAAAAAAAACAATCTCGCCCATGGCGGCTATGGGGATGCAAAGGTATGAAAAAGTTGCTGCTCTTGGAAAGGGAGGAAAAACTGGCTGTGGCAGGAAGGGGATAAGAGGATTTGTGAAGAAAAACTTGTTTCCCACATTAGCCAATCACTATTCAGCTTACGTTTCACAAGAGCGCAGTGGGAAGCCAGTAATATCATCTTTATACAGACGTACATCGTGTAAAGGAGAGGCAGTTCACCGCAACAACCAATCAGATTCCAGCTCTTACTCTTACAGGTTGTTACATAAAGCGAGCAGCTATTTGATAGATTGCACTGGGTTCTATGAAGCTCTTCCCACTTACTGCGCCACCTATCGGCACAGAGAACCCCTGCTACCAGAGGAGCCGCTATCACCAACCTTTAGTAACGTTACAATGAAAATGACAGCTTCACGTCCACCAGCATCTGGCCTGCAATCGGCGGAGCGCCACGCCTACTGCCCTTTAACCTCTATACCAGCGAGCTCGCTAGGTGAGTTCTTCTTCCTGGTTACATCCTATTGGCCAGCAAGCCTTCATAGTCCTATTCCTATTGGTAGGACTGTGCTTATCTCTAATCCTGTGATTGGTTAAGAAACCGTATATCCTATTCGCTGGAAAGTCATGCTAGGCGTGGTTAGTAAAATGTGCGTTGTTATTGGATAACGGCAGCTCCGGTGCTCCCAGCGGTCGCTGCTTCTGGTCATCTGGTGTATATACAGAGGGGGACTGCCAATGGCCGGGCTGTGCTGTGCGAGGGCAGCCGGGGCTTTACAGCTGGGGGGCTCCAGACTGTACGGACTTGGGCTCCGCTGTCACAGGTAACGCTTAGTATTTATGGCGGGACGAGGTGTAGTTGTGAACAACACTATTCGCTTTACCAGAAACTTTACACGGGGCTGAAGTTGGTTTCTTATTCGGCAATTTTTTCTTTTCTGTTTTTTACAGGTTTAACAACAAAAAATAATCATCACAATAATAAAACACTGCAGTGAGGTGCCCTAATGTGACTACACTTAAAAACATCTACAAAAACAATAAAGCTGGCACAAAGATGGGTATCAAAGTGGGCTCCCAAGAGCGCTGCAGAAAGGGTTAAATGCCTTTGGGCCACTGATCTCACACTGCAGACATATAGAACAGGGAGCCCCACATCAAAACCAGGTCTCTCCAGCCTGGCCCAAATGGGTTCTGGGCATCAGAACTGGCATCAAAGTGGGCAGTCAATTTTGGCCATTTGAATAAGTAACTGTTGTTTTTAAGGGTTTAAATGCCTTTGGGCCACTGATATCACAGTGCAAATATATAGAACAGGGGGCCCCACATCAAAACCAAGTCTCTTCAGCCTGGCTGAAATAGGTTCTGGGCATCAGAACTGGCATCAAAGTGGGCAAACAGCTCATTTTCACAGATTTGAATAAGTAACTGATGTTTTTAAGGGGTTAAATGACACTTAGACTACACAGACAGTGATGCCCTGCATCCAACCCAGGTCCCGTTAGCCTTGCCCACATGGGTTCTGGGCATCAGAATTGACATCAGAGTGGTCAAACAGCCGATTTTCTCAGATTTGAATAAGTAACTGATGTTTTTAAAGGGAACCTGTCACCCCCAAAATGGAAGATGAGCTAAGCCCACCGGCATCAGGGGCTTATCTACAGCATTCTGTAAGGCTGTAGATCAGCCCCTGATGTATCCTGAAAGGTAAGGCTAGGTTCACATTGTGTTAGTGCAATCCGTTTAGCGGATACGCTAGCGGATTGCGCTAATGCAATATCCAAAAAGGGATTGCGTTCGGCAATCCCGATCTGCGCTAGCGAGGAACGGACCCTGAACGCTGCAAGCAGCGTTCGAGGTCCGTCCGAAACTAACGGCACATCGCAGATGCATGCCAAAAATGGCATACGTTTGCAGTCAATGGGTGCGCTAACGGATCCGTTACATAGCGTTAATTGCGACAATTGCGCCATGTAATGGAGTCCGTTACCGGACACCCATTAACGCAATGTGAACCTAGCCTAAGAAAAACAGATTATATTACACTCACCCAGGGGCGGTCCCGGTACGATGGGCGTCGCGGTCCGGGGCCTCCTATCTTCTTATGATGACGTCCTCTTCTTGTCTTCACGCTGCGGCTCCGGCGCAGGTGGACTTTATCTGTCTTGAGGGCAGAGCAAAGTACTGCAGTGCGCAGGCGCTGGGCCTCTCTGACCTTTCTCGGTTCCTGCACACTGCAGTACTTTGCTCTGCCCTCAACAGGACAGATAAAGTACGTCCGCGACAGGAATCAAAGAAGAGGACGACATTATATAAAGATGGGAGGCCCCGGACTGCGACGCCCATTGGACCGCCCCCCCCCCCCCAGGTGAGTATAATATAACCTGTTTTTCTCATCTTTCAGGTTACACCAGGGGCTTATCTACAGCATCACAGAATGCTATAGATAAGCCCCTGATGCCGGTGGCCTTAGCTTATAGGCGAATTTTGGGGTGACATATTCCCTTTAAGGGGTTAAAGGGAACCTGTCACCCCCTCCTGGCGTTTTTAGCTAAAAGAGTCACCTTGTGCAGCACTAATGCTGCATTCTGTGAAGGTGGCTCTTTTTTTTGGGTCCTTTCCAACGCTGCAATCTTGCTTTTTATGATTTGCCCGCCATACATGTATTCTGTCCGGGGGGCATGTCTTTTTTCCCTTGACACAAACGCCTCCCAGCCATCACTCAGCCCCTTTGTACGCCGGGCGCCACCTCCTCTGCCTTAATTAATGTCCCTGGCGCCTGCGCTGTAAGTTCCCATCATGTGATGTGAGTCGAAGAGCAGCGCAAACTGCGCATGCTGGAAAAAGGAACTTACAGCTCAAGATCCGGGGACGTTAATGGGAATCTGCTATGTAAATGCCCTGTGGCCAGTCTGATAGGCGGTGTTTCATCTTCTTTCCTCCACCCCATCCTTCCCCACTGTCCACAATATTTTTGGGAATTTAAGTAGGTGTCCTCCATAGTTCGCGCATGCGCAGTATACTTTGCCCAACTGCGGGCAAAGCAGAAAAGCATTACCATTTGGGCCAGGCTAACAGGACCTGTGTTTGATGCAGGGCATCACTATCTATGTATTCTAAGTGTGAGATCAGTGGCCCAAAGTCATTTAACCCCTTAAAAACATCAGTTACTTATTCAAATCTGTGAAAATGGGCTGTTTGCCCACTTTGATGCCAATTCTGATGCCAAGAACCCATTTGGCCCAGGCTAGAGTGACGTGGGCTTGATGCAAGCCATCACTATCTGTGTATTCTTAGTGTGAGATCATTGGCCCACAGTCATTTAACCCCTGAAAAACACCAGTTAATTATTCAAATGGCCAAAATCGACTGCCCAATTTGATGCCAATTCTGATGCCTAGAACGCATTTGGGCCAGGCTTTCGGCACCTGGGTTTGAGGCAGGGCATCAGTATCTGTATATTTTAATTGTCAGATAAGTGGCCCAAAGTCATTTAACTCCTTAAAAGCATCAGATACTTATTCAAATATGTGAAAATAGGCCGTTTGCCCACTTTGATGCCAATTCTGGTGCCCAGAACCCATTTGGGCCAGGCTGGAGGGACCTGGTTTTGATGCAGGGCATCACTATCTGTGTATTCTTAAAGGCTAACTGAAAAGATGGCAACAAATTGCAAGCTTTCGAGACTACACAGGTCTCTTCATCAGGCAAAGAATAAAATAAATTCTGAAGAATCACATATTTATGCACAAGATAGCACAGGAAAAATAGAGGGGGAAAACCATGGATAAGACAGGTGACATGAAGCAGAATTACCATGAGTGATAAACAGTTATGTCCATAAATATTGGGCCAGTTCTTAGATAAGGATTGTTTTATTGTCCTCTGATTAGGGTCTCTGTTGTGATGACCCCTCATAGTCTGAGGGGAAAGTTCCTTAGTTGATGTAAAAAGACATAAATCCATGCGACACATTCATTCCTGCATTAAGACTGTCAAAGGTCGTCATCAGTTTATATTCCCAGACTCTTCTGTCTCTCTGAGATTTGAAGCTACCTTTTAACACCAGTAATTTCATGTCCATAATGTTATGATTTGGGAGACAAAAATGTATTGCCACAGGTAGATCCATTCTTTTTTCTCTTATTGTGTGGCAGTGAAAATTCATCCTTGTCCTCAGTTTTTGCCCTGTCTCCCCCACATACAGACCCCCAGTTGGACATTTAGTACAAATAATTAGGTACACCACATTAGAAGTGTCACAGCTGAAAGTACCTGGTGTCTTGTAATCCTGATGTGAATTGGGGATCTTTATCTTGTCTGTGGTCATTATAAATGGACAGGTTTTACATTTTTTTCTGATTGCAAGGAAAGGTACCTGCAGCTGTTGGAGAGGACAGCGAGCTCTTGACAATGATGCTTCTTAGATTTGGGGGGTCTACTAAAACACAGTAGTGGGGGGGGGGGGGTCTCTGGAAAAATGGATTGTAATCGGGCATCTTTTTGTAGTAAACGTAATTTCCGTGCAGCTCCGCTTAGCACCTCCAGATTTGGATTGTAGGTAACTACTAGAGGTACCCGGTTATTTTCTTCTTTAGCTTTGTAATGTAGCAGGTGATTCCTTGATATTCTGGTGGCTCTTGTAATTTAGTTTTCAATTGTTCTTGGATGGTAGCCCTGATTCAAAAAGGTCTTTCTGAGGCGACCAAGGTGTTCATCCCTATCCATTGGGTTGGAACATATACGATTGTATCTGATGGCTTGGCTTATCTACAGGCTGGTTTTGATGTGGGGCACCTTGTTCTATATGTCTGCAGTGTGAGATCAGTGGCCCAAAGTCATTTAACCCTTTCTGCAACTCTCTTTGGTGCCCACTTTGATGCCCATTTTTGTGGCAGTTTTATTGTTTTTGTAGCTGTTAAGTGTATTCACATCAGGGCACCTCACTGCATTGTTTTATTATTGTGGTGATTATTTTTTGTTGTTAAACCTGTAAAAAACAGAAAAGAGGAGGTTGCCGAATAAGAAACCAACTTCAGTCTCGTAAACTTCACTGCAAAAGGAGAAAAATAACAGAAATTCACGGCCGGTGTCTGTTCGCCATTGTTTCTTGGGTTTTGCTTATACGTTGTGGTAAAAATGACCCAGAAACTTTCCTACGGATCTGTCTGGTCCTGGTGATACCAAGTTTGTAGCGTCTATTTTTGTGATACCAAACTTATAGCGTCTATTTTTGTTTATTTACAAGCAAAAACAAACAAAAAAGCTTAGGCCAGTTTCACATTGCATGGCTGCGTTTACCAGGGCTGTGGAGTCGGAGTCAGTTTTGGTTGGAGTCGGTAGAAATGTACCGACTCTGACTCCAGCTTTAAAAAAAAATGTATTAATATTTCATAATTGAACTTTCATATGAATTTTATTAATGTTACTCAAATATATATGTTCTATCAAACTATCAACAACAGTGATAAGCAGTCTTTTGGAGATAGAGACCTACTTCTTGTGTGTCACTGTTCTCCACTGCCCTTATCTAATCTTATACTTGGTTAACCTCATGCTGCCCCAACCCCCCTACTTACAATGTATGAAACTGAAAGTGAAAATGTGTTGCAAATTCTTAGTAGTAAAGCTCCTCCTTTAGACTAGATGTTTGGTGTGCATCTTCCAAGCATCTTACAGCTGCTACTCAGAATAGGAAGACTGTAAGAAGTATTATCCTTTCAACAAACTTTGCATCAGTTAACTGTGAGTACATGCGGAATAACAGTATTACTGACCACTATATCAGTTGTACGACCTGGCAATAATTTTGTACAATTGTTTTTAGGAAAAACAATTGTCATTTGGATTGTGAATGCAGAATTAAAAACCTGAGAATGTCAAAGAAGCGTCACATTAAATCAGCTGTATTTGAACATTTCACCATCACTCAAGATAGAAAACATTATGTCTGTCAGTGTATGACAAATGATCCAGACGAAAACAAATGCTGTGAAGCCAAGATCAGTGCATATTCAGGCAAAGATAAAAATGCTCCTACCAGAGCTTCTAATCTAAAGAGACATTTACAGCGCTTTCATCCAGAAGTACTGAAAGCGGTGGATGAGAAAGACTGCATCCAAACCAATGAACCAGTGCTCAGCTCTTCCAGCCAAAGAAGCAGAGAACTTTGCAGCCATCAGTTGCAAGATATTTTGTCAGTGACAAAGTTACTGTGACAATGACAATAGATACATTTAAAAAACAGATGATAGAGCTTGTTGTAAAGGATAGTGTGCCTATTTCATTATTTTCACGACCAGCTTTTATGTGTCTGAATGGGGAAATGGCCCGCAAGCTTGGTGTTTCTCTGGAGAGAGTATTAGAAAATTAGTAATCGAAGAAGCTTTTAAACAAAAGGAAGAACTTAAAAAAACTCTCAAGGGACGCTTTCTGTTTCTTAAAATGGATGCCTGCACACGGCACAGAGTGAACTATTTTGCGATCAATGTCCGATTTGTTTGTGACAAATATGAAATAGTTACCAAGACATTGGCAGTAAAAGACACCAAAGCTCATCACACCAGTGAGTTTCTCCAGGTCTTGGTGGAAAAGGTTCTGCAAGACTATGAACTTAAAAAAGAGCAAGTTCTTTCTGTCGTAACAGACAATGCTTCAAACATGATAAGTACTATTAAGCTAATGAATGAGAGTAATGATGGTGACCAGCAGCTAGAAGAACATTCTGGGTCCACAGACACAGAAATGTTTGAAATAGAGGAACACAGTATTGTAACTGAGGAGCAAACTGAAGTTGCTTCAGATGAACAGCAACATGATAGTTTAGATGATGTTGAAATTGTGTCAATACGTTTTCATTCATCACATGCGCTGTGTTGTGCATACGCTACAGCTGGCTATAAGAGACAGTCTGCAAGAAGGACATGCTGCTGCACTGATTGGCAAGGTGAGAAAATTGTCTACTGTTGCCAGATCCCCTAAAGTTGACTCAATTTTGAAGAGACGTGCTGGAAAAGGGGCAATTATTGATTTAGCCATACGATGGGGCAGTACTTACTTAATGATTCAGCGCTTGGTTGAACTGAAAACCTTTCTTGTGGACATGGCTAACCCTCAACTGACGCTAAATGAAAGTCAGTGGAATCAGGTGACTGAGCTGGAAAAATTGCTAGAGCACCCATTTACAGTGACTAAAAAATTACAAGCAGAGGACTTAACTCCAGGTATTTTCTTAAAGGAGTGGAAGAACCTGATGTTTCGCCTGTCCCAAAGAGGAGGGTTAATTGCAAGTGGCATTGCTACATCAATGAAACGGAGAGAGGAACTACTATTACAAAATAACATTCTTTTGGCAGCTGTTTATGTAGACCCAATACATCGGATTCTTCTAGATGATCAACAGCTAAGTAAAGGAAAAGAAGCTCTGTTTAAAATAGCAGTAAGGATGAAAGGGTTGCAGAACAGTCAGGAGGAACAAGAAGAATTTGGTCGTCCTGCCACATCTTCACCCTCATCAACTGATGAAGAATTTAATTTCGAAAAATATTTGGATCACAAGGATCGTGCAAAGCGTTCCCGAATAGAAGAGTCCTCCCCATCAAAGAACACAGCCAGTACATTTCAGCAGAATTTTTCATGTGCACTAAAAGAAATGGAGAAATTTGACCGTTCATCAAAAATAACAGTGCAACAAGCGATTCCTCTGTATCCTGACATTGTCAGAGATGTTGCCCGAGTGGTTACTACTTTGCCACCAACCCAAGTTAGTGTAGAGAGGTTGTTCTCTGCTCTCAAAATAATTAGATCAGATTTGAGGGCATCCATGAAGGAGGATCTGACAGAGGCAATACTTTTTCTGAGGACAAATTTATAGATTTCTTCTTATCAACTGCATAACAGTGTTTATTGCATATTTACTTACACGAGTTTAGAAAAGTTATTTGCTATATTCTAATTGTATTCTAATATAGTTTTTGCTCTAAGTGGTCTGATTAGTTATATGATGGTGAGAAACTGAATAAGCATGATGTTAATATTTGACAACAGTAAATTAATTGTTACGAATTGGCCATTTATGAAAGAGTCGGAGTCGGAACCTGATAAAATCCAGGAGTCAGAGTCGCAACTGTGGCTTACCGACTCCACAGCCCTGGCGTTAACGCTATAGCATACTCGCCATCGCGTTATGCTATACCGCTAGCGCGTCCGAGGCTCCATCACTGAATGACAGCACATCGCTAGCGCATGCCGATTATGGCATGCGTTGGCGATGCGCCCGATAATAGGGGCTAATGGCATTGTTAATTGCGTTACACCGCATTATGCCGTGGTGTAACTCAGTCCGTCTAACGGACTGCATTAACGCAATGTGAACCCAGCCTTACAAAACAAATGTTCTCGCTCTCTGTATTTTAAGACCTATCATTTTTTAGGGTAAGTTCACACAGAGCATTTTTGCTGCTTTTTTCAATACCAGCAAAGCCTATGCGATTTCAGAAATCTCATGCACACAAATTGGGTTTTTGTGTGATCAGTATCTTGTGCTTTGCTGCGTTTTTTTTTACATAGGGCGTGTTGCTTCTTTCAGCGTTTTTTCAGCGTTTTTCACCCATTGACTTGAATGGATGGTGAAAAAAACGCATATGCATGACAGTGTGTCAAACACCACTTTTGACCAGCAAGGAAATCATAAAGGCTTGTCAGAGAGCCGCGGCTCCCCGCCATCAGAAGATAGCGGGGAGTGCTCAGCTCTGATCGGAGGTGTAAACTTCTCCTCCAATCACTGGTGTCAGGTGATGGGACTACTACTCCCATCATCTGACACATGCTAATTACAGTGACAGCAGGAGCGGCGGATGGGAGTTTTCATCTGCTGCTTCTGCGCTATAAATAAATACGGTAATTTAAAAAAATGGCGTGGGTTCCCCCCTAATTTTGATAACCAGCCAGACAAAACTCACAGCTGGGGGCTGCAATCTCCTGCTGTCAGCTTAAATAATTAAAAAAAAACGGTGCGGGGTCCCCCCCATTTTTTGACAACCAGCCTTGCTAAAGCTCACAGGTGGGGGCTGGTATTCTCTGGCTGGTGAGGGGCCATTAATATGGCCACCCCAGCCTAAAAATAGCAGCCCGCAGCTGCCCAGAAAAGTGCATCAATTAGATGTGTCAAATCTGGCCCTTTGCCCGACTCTTCCCACTTGCCCTGTACTGGTGGCAAGTGGGGTAATGAGGGGTTAATGTCACCTTGCTATTCTAAGGTAACATAGGCCGGCTTAGTAATGGAGAGGCGTCAATAAGACACCTATCCATTACTAATCCTATAGTAATTAAGGGGTTAAATAAACACACATATATGCAGAAAAAAGTATTTTAAAGAAATAAAACACCACAGTTTTGACCATATTTTTTTTATTGTTCTGCCATTCCAAAGCGAAGCCCTCGATCTTCTGTAATAAAAATAAAATAAAAAAGCAGAAGTATACTTTCTGATCCGTCATAGTCCAATGTAACGAGTGTCCCACGCAGTATCTGGGGGAGATTACGCTTACAACCGGGAGCGCTGCTAATGCGGACGCTCAAGGCTGTAAGCAACAGGGGAATGAATGGGACGGAGCGGGCGCAGACTCAGTAACGAGCGGTGACGTCACCAAGCCTGTTCTCCCTCACAGCCTGACCTGAGGTTTGTGTATGTATGTATGTGTGTGTGTATATATATATATATATATATATATATATATATATATATATATATATATATATATATATATATATATATATATATATACACTCGAGTATAAGCCGAGATTTTCTGCCCACTTTTTTGGGCTGAAAGTCCCCCTCTCGGCTTATACTTGAGTCATACCCAGGGGTCGGGAGGGGGAGCGGGGGCTGTCTAATTATACTCACCTGCTCCTGGCGCGGTCCCTGGCTTCCCTGGCAGCTTCTTCTTGTACTGAGCGGTCACATGGTACCGCTCATTACAGTAATGAATATGCAGCTCCACCTCCCATAGGGGTGGAGCCACATATTCATTACTGTAATGAGCGGTAACGGTGACCGCTCAGTACAGGAAGAAGCTGCGCGAAGCAGGGACTGCACAGACCTAGGATCAGGTGAGTATAACGGGGAGGGGACGCTGCGCGATATTCACCTGCTCCTCGTTCCGGGTGCCACTCCATCTTCAGCGTCTTCTGCAGTGACGCTCAGGTCAGAGGACGTGGTGACGTGGTTAGTGTGCGCCCTGTTGTGAATTCTGTTGTCGGGCTCCCTCCTGTGGTCATGAATGGTACTTCGGCTGGTTCTGTCCATGGACTTCCTCTGGTGGGTGTTTCTGAGTTTCCTTCCTCAGGTGACGAGGTTAATTCGTTAGCTGGCTGCTCTATTTAACTCCACTTAGATCTTTGCTCCATGCCACCTGTCAATGTTCCAGTATTGGTCTAGTTCACTCCTGGATCGTTCTTGTGACCTGTCTTCCCAGTAGAAGCTAAGTTCCAGCTTGTATTTCTTTAGTTTGCTATTTTTCTGTCCAGCTTGCTATTTTTATTGTTGTCTTGCTTGCTGGAAGCTCTGGGACGCAGAGGGAGCACCTCCGCACCGTGAGTCGGTGCGGAGGGTCTTTTTGCGCCCTCTGCGTGGTCTTTTTGTAGGTTTTTGTGCTGACCGCAAAGTAACCTTTCCTATCATCGGTCTGTTCAGTAAGTCGGGCCTCACTTTGCTAAATCTATTTCATCTCTGTGTTTGTATTTTCATCTTTACTCACAGTCATTATATGTGGGGGGCTGCCTTTTCCTTTGGGGAATTTCTCTGAGGCAAGGTAGGCTTTATTTTTCTATCTTCAGGGCTAGCTAGTTCCTTAGGCTGTGCCGAGTTGCATAGGGAGCGTTAGGCGCAATCCACGGCTATTTCTAGTGTGTTAGATAGGATTAGGAATTTCGGTCAGCAGAGTTCCCACGTCCCAGAGCTCGTCCTTTATTATCAGTAACTATCAGGTCATTCCGTGTGCTCTTAACCACCAGGTCCATTATTGTCCTGACCACCAGGTCATAACAGCGCCCTCTGCCTGAACTTCAGTGCAGAAGACGCTGAAGATGGAGCGGCGCCGGAACGGGGAGCAGGTGAATATTGAAAGTGCCGGGGGCCTGAGCGACGGAGAGGTGAGTATGTTATTTTTTTTATTATAGCAAATGGGGCAAGTGTCTGCATGGAGCATCTTATGGGGCCATAACGTTTGTGCAGCATTGTATGGGGCAAGTGTCTGTATGGGGCCATAATCAATGTTTGTGCAGCACTATATGGGGCAAGTGTCTATGGGGCCATAATCAACGTTTGTGCAGCACTATATGGGGCAAGTGTCTGTATGGGGCCATAATCAAGGTTTGTGCAGCATTATATTGGCAAATGTGTGTGTGTGTGTGTATATGTATATACAGTGGGGCAAAAAAGTATTTAGTCAAGTCAGCAATAGTGCAAGTTCCACCACTTAAAAAGATGAGAGGCATGTAATTTACATCATAGGTAGACCTCAACTATGGGAGACAAACTGAGAAAAAAAAATCCAGAAAATCACATTGTCTGTTTTTTTTATCATTTTTTGCATATTATGGTGGAAAATAAGTATTTGGTCAGAAACAAAATTTCATCTCAATACTTTGTAATATATCCTTTGTTGGCAATGACAGAGGTCAAACGTTTTCTGTAAGTCTTCACAAGGTTGCCACACACTGTTGGTATGTTGGCCCATTCCTCCATGCAGATCTCCTCTAGAGCAGTGATGTTTTTGGCTTTTTGCTTGGCAACACGGACTTTCAACTCCCTCCAAAGGTTTTCTATAGGGTTGAGATCTGGAGACTGGCTAGGCCACTCCAGGACCTTGAAATGCTTCTTACGAAGCCACTCCTTCGTTGCCCTGGCGGTGTGCTTTGGATCATTGTCATGTTGAAAGACCCAGCCACGTTTCATCTTCAATGCCCTTGCTGATGGAAGGAGGTTTGCACTCAAAATCTCACGATACATGGCCCCATTCATTCTTTCATGTACCCGGATCAGTCGTCCTGGCCCCTTTGCAGAGAAACAGCCCCAAAGCATGATGTTTCCACCACCATGCTTTACAGTAGGTATGGTGTTTGATGGATGCAACTCAGTATTCTTTTTCCTCCAAACACGACAAGTTGTGTTTCTACCAAACAGTTCCAGTTTGGTTTCATCATACCATAGGACATTCTCCCAAAACTCCTCTGGATCATCCAAATGCTCTCTAGCAAACTTCAGACGGGCCCGGATATGTACTGGCTTAAGCAGTGGGACACGTCTGGCACTGCAGGATCTGAGTCCATGGTGGCGTAGTGTGTTACTTATGGTAGGCCTTGTTACATTGGTCCCAGCTCTCTGCAGTTCATTCACTAGGTCCCCCCGCGTGGTTCTGGGATTTTTGCTCACCGTTCTTGTGATCATTCTGACCCCACGGGGTGGGATTTTGTGTGGAGCCCCAGATCGAGGGATATTATCAGTGGTCTTGTATGTCTTCCATTTTCTAATTTTTGCTCCCACTGTTGATTTCTTCACTCCAAGCTGGTTGGCTATTGCAGATTCAGTCTTCCCAGCCTGGTGCAGGGTTACAATTTTGTTTCTGGTGTCCTTTGACAGCTCTTTGGTCTTCACCATAGTGGAGTTTGGAGTCAGCCTGTTTGAGGGTGTGCACAGGTGTCTTTTTATACTGATAACAAGTTTAAACAGGTGCCATTACTACAGGTAATGAGTGGAGGAAAGAGGAGACTCTTAAAGAAGAAGTTACAGGTCTGTGAGAGCCAGAAATCTTGATTGTTTGTTTCTGACCAAATACTTATTTTTCTCCATAATATGCAAAAAAAATGATAAAAAAACAGACAATGTGATTTTCTGGATTTTTTTTTCTCAGTTTGTCTCCCATAGTTGAGGTCTACCTATGATGTAAATTACAGACGCCTCTCATCTTTTTAAGTGGTGGAACTTGCACTATTGCTGACTGACAAAATACTTATATATATATATATATATATATATATATATATATATATATATATATATATATTTATATATTTATATTCTTTCCTGTATCAAATGGAGGATACCAGAATGTACCGCATCTAATTCCCAAAGGACTCTGGATTACAAACCCAATTCTTCATACCTACAATACTCATTATGTACAAAACCTTTGTCACAGGATGTCTGAGACTAAGGGTAGGTTCACACAGGGTGTTTTTGCTGCATTTTTTTCTGTGCACACATAGAAACAAAAAACAACTTCCTGTAGATAGAATAGATACTTTACCTGCGGTATCCTCTTCCTCGGCATTTTTCCACAGTGCAGCGGTAACTTCAGGTCAGGCTGTGAGGGAGCGCAGGCTCAGTGATGTCACCGCTCGTTACTGAACCTGCGCCCGCACCTTCTCATTCATTCTCCAGTCGCTTACAGCGGTCGCATTAGCAGCGGTTGTAAGCTTTATCTCCCCCAGATACTGCGTGGGCCACTTGTTATATTGGACTAAACTGATCAGGAAGTATACTTTTGCTTTTTTATTTTATTTTTATTACAGAAGATCGAGGGCTTCGCTTTGGAATGGCAGAACAATAAAAATATGGTCATAACTGTGGTGTTTTATTTCATTAAAAGATTTTTTTTTCTGCATATACAGTACAGACCAAAAGTTTGGACACACCTCATTTAAAGATTTTTCTGTATTTTCATGACTATGAAAATTGTACATTCAGACTGAAGGCATAAAAACTATGAATTAACACATGTGGAATTATATACTTAGCAAAAAAGTGTGAAACAACTGAAATTATGTCTTATATTCTAGGTTCTTCAAAGTAGCCTCCTTTTGCTTTGATGACTGCTTTGCACACTCTTGGTATTCTCTTGATGAGCTTCAAGAGGCAGTTACCAGGAATGGTCTTCCAACAATCTTGAAGGAGTTCTCAGAGATGCTTAGCCCTTGTTGGCCCTTTTGCCTTCACTCTGCGGTCCAGCTCACCCCAACCATCTATAGAGGCCAGGTCATCTGGCGTAGCACCCCATCACTCTCGTTCTTGGTCAAATTGCTCTTACACAGCCTGGAGGTGTGTTTGGGGTCATTGTCCTGTTGAAAAATAAATGATGGTCCAACTAAACGCAAACTGGATGGAATACCATGCTGGTGCAAGATGCTGTGGTAGCCATGCTGGTTCAGTATGCCTTCAATTTTGAATAACTACCCAACAGTGTCACCAGCAAAGCACCCCCACACCATCATACCTCCTCCTCCATGCTTCACGGTGGGAACCAGGCATGTAGTGTCCATCCGTTCACCTTTTCTGCGTCGCACAAAGACATGATGGTTGGAACCAAAGATCTCAAATTTGGACTCATCAGACCAGCACAGATTTCCACTGGTCTAATGTCCATTTCTTGTGTTCTTTAGCCCAAACAAGTCTCTTCTACTTGTTGCCTGTCCTTAGCAGTGGTTTCCTAGCAGCTGTTTTACCATGAAGGCCTGCTGCACAACGTCTCCTCTTAACAGTTGTAGAGATGTGTCTGCTGCTAGAACTATGTGTGGCATTGACCTGGTCTCTAATCTGAGCTGCTGTTAACCTGCGATTTCTGAGGCTGGTGACTCGGATAAACTTATCCTCAGAAGCAGAGGTGACTCTTGGTCTTCCTTTCCTGGGACGGTCCTCATGTGAGCCAGTTTTTTTGTAGCGCTTGATGGTTTTTGCCACTGCACTTGGGGACACTTTCAAAGTTTTCCCAATTTTTCAGACTGACTGACCTTAATTTCTTAAAGTAATGATAGCCACTTGTTTTTCTTTACTTAGCAGCTTTTTTCTTGCCATAATACAAATTCTAACAGGCTATTCAGTAGGACTATCAGCTGTGTATCCACAAGACTTCTGCACAACACACCTGATGGTCCCAACCCCATTTATAAGGCAAGAAATCCCACTTATTAAACCTGACAGGGCACACCTGTGAAGTGAAAACCATTCCCGGTGACTACCTCTTGAAGCTCATCATGAAAATGTCAAGAGTGTGTTTAAACAGTCATCAAAGCATAACCTCTTTCTGACCTCGGACGGGATAGTACGTCCGAAGTCAGATCCCCTGCTTTGATGCAGGGCTCCGCGGTGAGCCCGCATCAAAGTCGGGACATATCAGCTGTTTTGAACAGCTGACATGTGCCCGTAATAGGCGTGGGCAGAATCGCGATCTGCCCGCACCTATTAACTAGTTAAATGCCGCTGTCAAACGCAGACAGTGACATTTAACTACCGCTTCCGGCCGGGCGGCCGGAAATGACGTCATCGCCGACCCCCGTCACATGATCAGGGATCGGCGATGCGTCTCCATTGTAACCATAGAGGTCCTTGAGACCTCTATGGTTGCTGATCGCCAGTGGCTGTGAGCGCCACCCTGTGGTCGGCGCTCACAGCACACCTCCATTTCTGCTACATAGCAGCGATCAGCAGATCGCTGCTATGTAGCAGAGGCGATCGAGTTGTGCCTGCTTCTAGCCTCCCATGGAGGCTATTGAAGCATGGCAAAAGTAAAAAAAAAAGTTGAAAAAAATGTTAAAAAAATAAAAAAAATATAAAAGTTTAAATCACCCCCCCTTTCGCCCCAATCAAAATAAATCAATAAAAAAATATAAAATCTACGCATATTTGGTATCGCCGCGCTCATAATCGCCCGATCTATCAATTAAAAAAAAGCATTAACCTGATCGCCAAACAGCGTACTGGGAAAAAAATTCGAAACGCCAGAATTACGTTTTTTTGGTCGCCGCGACATAGCATTAAAATGCAATAATGGGCGATCAAAAGAACGTATCCGCACCGAAAAGCTATCATTAAAAACGTCATCTCGGCACGCAAAAAATAAGCCCTCAACCGACCCCAGATCATAAAAAATGGAGACGCTGCGGGTATCGGAATATGGCACTTTTTTTTTTTTTTTTTTTTTTTAGCTAAGTTTGGAATTTTTTTTCACCACTTAGGTAAAAAATAACCTAGTCATGTTTGGTGTCTATGAACTCGTACTGACCTGGAGAATCATAATGTCAGGTCATTTTTAGCATTTAGTGAACCTAGCAAAAAAGCCAAACAAAAAACAAGTGTGGGACTGCACTTTTTTTGCAATTTCACCGCACTTGGAATTTTTTTCCCGTTTTCTAGTACAAGACATGCTAAAACCAATGATGTCGTTCAAAAGTACAACTCGTCCCGCAAAAAATAAGCCCTCACATGACCAAATTGACGGAAAAGTAAAAAAGTTATGGCTCTGGGAAGGAGGGGAGCGAAAAACGAACATGGAAAAACGAGAAATCCCAAGGTCATGAAGGGGATAAGATGGCTACTTTGAAGAACCTAGAATATAAGACATTAATTTCAGTTGATTCACACTCTTTTGTTAAGTATATCATTCCACATGTGTTAATTCATAGTTTTGATGCCTTCAGTGTGAATGAACAATTTTCATAGTCATGAAAATACAGAAAAATCTTTAAATGAGAAGGTGTGTCCAAACTTTTGGTCTGTACTGTATGTGTGTGTGTGTTTATCCTTTTAATTACTATAGGATTAGTAATGGATAGGTGTCTTATTGACACCTCTCCATTACTAAGCCAGCTTAATGTCACCTTTCAATAGCAAGGTGACATTACCCCTCATTACCCCGCTTGCCACCGCTACAGGGCAAGTGGGAAGAGACGGGCATAACGCCAAAATTGGCGCATCTAGTAGATGCACCTTTTCTGGGCAGCTGTGCTATTTTTAGGCTGGGGGGTGCAATCTCCATGGCCCTTTACCAGCCTGAGAATACCAGCCCCCAGCTGTGAGCTTTAGCAAGGCTGGTTGTCAAAAATGGGAGGGACCCCACGCCGTTTTTTATTTAAAAATTATTAAAAAAAAAAAGCATGAGGACCCCTCTATTCTTGATAATCAGCCTTGCTGATCTTGTCTGCCTGACGAATCCATAAGAGCTGATGACCTAATACCAGAGAGTCACAGAATAGGGACATTCTACTTGCTTTCCAAAATCCACAAATCTGGAAATCCCAGGAGGTCAATTATTTTGTGTGGGCACCCTTACTGAGCAGGTATCTGGATGAGTAGAGGGTATTCTTTAACCCCTGGTAAAGGATACACCCAGATACATTCAGTACATATCTGACCTATTGAATAAACTAGCTGCAATAGGTCTTCTACCAGAAGGAACCATCCTGGCCACCATGGATGTGGAATATTTGTACTCCAATATCCCACACTAGGATGGATTAAATGCCTGCAAATTATTCATGGAAAACAAGTAAGATGCTGATTCTGTGGTGAAACTCACAAAATTCATCCTCACCCAAAATTACTTTGAATTTGACAACAAGATTTATCTACAGGAGACTGGTACAGCTATGGGAAGTAAAATGGCTCCACAGTATGCAAATCTTTTCATGGCCATGCTTGAAAGCGAATTTTTGTCCTCATGTCCCATCAGGCCTCTGGCCTACTACCACTACATTGATGATATTTTAATTATCTGGACAGAGTCTAAACAACAGCTAAAGAACCGTTTAATCAATTTCATCCCACCATCAAGTTGACACTCAACTACTCCAGCACTGAAATTAACTTTTTGGACACCATCATTAAGCTAAAGAACAATGAAATAGATACATCCCCGTATCAGACGCCAATCGACTTTCCAACATACCTTAAATGGAACAGATTCCATCCAAAACACAAACTCTATTGTCTACAGCCAAGCCATCAGATACAATCATATATGTTCTAACCTCATGGATAGAGACAAACTCCTTGGTCACCTCAAAAAGACTTGAATCAGGGCTACCATCCAAGAACAATTGAAAACTAAATTACAAGAGCCACCAGAATATCAAGGAATCACCTGCTACATTACAAAGCTAAAGAAGAAAATAACCGGGTACCTCTAGTGGTCACCTACAATCCAAATCTGGAGGTGCTAAGGGGAGCTGCACGGAAATTACGTTTACTACAAAAAGATGCCCGATTACAATCCATTTTTCCAGACCCCCCACTACTGTGTTTTAGGCAGCCCCCAAGTTTAAACTTGTCCATTTATAATGACCACGGAAAAGATAAAAATCCCCAACTCACATCAGGACTACAAGATCCCAGGTACTTTCAGCTGCATCACATCTAATGTCGTATATTTAATTATTTGTACTAAATGTCCATCTGGGGGTCTGTATGTCTGGGAGACAGGGCAAAAACTTAGAACAAGGATGAATTCTCATCGCCACACAATAAGAGAAAAAATAATGGACTTACCGGTAGCAAAACATTTTTGTATCCCCGGTCATAGCATCGTGGACATGAAATTACTTGTTTTAACAGGTAATTTCAAATCTGAGAAAGACAGAAGAATCTGTGAGTATAAACTCATGAGGACCTTTGACACACACGGTGCAGGAATGAATGTTTTGCGTGGATTTATGTCTTTTTACATCAATTAAGGAATTTGCTCTTTTGACCTTCAGAGGACCATAAAACAGTAAGACTTCCTTATCTAATAATAATAATCTTTATATAGCGCCAACATATTCCGCAGTTCTTTACAGTTTAACAATTTCAAACACAACAGTCATGAGTAACAACATTAACAATACAATAATTAAAGCAAAATAAGATGACCCTGCTGGTGAGAGCTTAGAATCTACAATGAGGTGGGGGAGATACAAAGTAGAGGTGTGTATTTACAATGATGTATTTACAATGATGGTCCAGCCATCTTCAGGGGATGGGGGATAGATGGAAGTAGTGAATGGGCTACACACACACACAAACATAAAATGACTTTGATTATTGAATGTGATAGACCGCTCTGGACAAATGTGTTTTGAGGGAGCGCCTAAAACTATGCAAGCTGGTGATGGTCCTAATATGTTGGGGTAGAGCATTCCAGAGGATTGGCCCAGTACGGGAGAAGTCTTGGAGTCGGGAGTGGGAGGTACGGATTAGTGCTGAGGTTAGTCAAAAGTTGTTTTCAAAGCGCAGCGGTCGGTTAGGCCGATAGACAGAAATGAGGGAGGAGATGTAAGGGGGGTGCACTGTGGAGAGCTTTGTGGGTGAGAACAAGTACTTTGAGTTGGATTCTATAATGAATGGGCAGCCAGTGTAACGAATGGCGAAGAGCGGACACGTCTGAATACCGATTAGCTAGATGGCCAACCCTGGCTGCTGCATTAAGGATAGACTGGAGAGGGGAAAGTCTAATAAGGGGGAGGCCAAGTAATAGAGAGTTACAGTAATCCAGGCGGGAGTGGATCAAGGCGACAGTGAGGGTTTTTGTTGCTTCCATGGTGAGAAAAGGGCGGATTCAAAAGCTGTTCTTTAGGGGTAAGCAGCAAAAGGTGGCAAGAGATTGTATATAGGATGTGAAGGAGAGATCGAAGTCAAACATAACACCCAGACAGTGCGCCTGGTGCCGGGGTGTTATTATGGTGCCACCCACAGAGAGGGAAATGTCAGATTTAGGGAGGTTAGTAGATGATGGGAGCAGAAGTTCAGTTTTGGAGAAGTTAAGTTTCAGATAGAGAGCGGACATGATGTTGTAGATTGCGGACAGTCAGTGGTGTTCTGTAGTATAGCGATGGTAAGGTCAGGGGATGACGTGTCTAGTTGTGTCAAAAATAGTAAACCCAGCACTCAACTTAAGTATATTTTGCAGTGAATTTTATTGTAGCACAAGCAATAAAACGTTTGTCCGTGGCGACCTTCATCATAGTTACATAGTTATTAAGGTTGAAGGAAGACTTTAAGTCAATCTAGTTCAACCCATAGCCTAACCTAACTTGCCCTAACATGTTGATCCAGAGGAAGGCAAAAAAAAAAACCCATGTGGCAAAGAGTAAGCTCCACCTTGGGGAAAAAAATTCCTTCCCGACTCCACATACGGCAATCAGACTAGTTCCCTGGATCAACGCCCTATCAAGGAATCTAGTGTATATACCCTGTAACATTATACTTTTCCAGAAATGTATCCAGTCCCCTCTTAAATTTAAATAATGAATCACTCATTACAACATCATACGGCAGAGAGTTCCATAATCTCACTGCTCTTACAGTAAAGAATCCGCGTCTGTTATTATGCTTAAACCTTTTTTCCTCCAAACATAGAGGATGCCCCCTTGTCCCTGTTTCAGGTCTATGATTAAAAAGATCATCAGAAATGTCTTTGTACTGTCCCCTCATATATTTATACATTAACATAAGATCACCCCTTAGTCTTCGTTTTTCCAAACTAAATAGCCCCAAGTGTAATAACCTATCTTGGTATTGCAGACCCCCCCAGTCCTCTAATTACCTTGGTCGCTCTTCTCTGCACCCGCTCCAGTTCAGCTATGTCTTTCTTATACACCGGAGACCAGAACTGTGCACAGTATTCTAAGTGTGGTCGAACAAGTGACTTGTATAGAGGTAAAATTATGTTCTCCTCATGAGCATCTATGCCTCTTTTAATGCATCCCATTATTTTATTTGCCTTTGTAGCAGCTGCCTGACACTGGCCACTGAATATGAGTTTGTCATCCACCCATACACCCAGGTCTTTTTCATTGACGGTTTTGCCCAGAATTTTAGAATTAAGCACGTAATTATACATCTTATTACTTCTACCCAAGTGCATGACCTTACATTTATCCCCATTAAAGCTCATTTGCCATTTATCAGCCCAAGCTTCTAGTTTACATAAATCATCCTGTAATATAAAATTGTCCTCCTCTGTATTGATTACCCTGCAGAGTTTAGTGTCATCTGCAAATATTGAAATTCTACTCTGAATGCCCCCTACAAGGTCATTAATAAATATGTTAAAAAGAAGAGGGCCCAATACTGACCCCTGTGGTACCCCACTGCTAACCGCTACCCAGTCCGAGTGTGCTCCATTAATAACCTCCCTTTGTTTCCTATCCCTGAGCCAGCTCTCAACCCACTTACACATATTTTCCCCTATCCCCATTATTCTCATTTTATGTATCAACCTTTTGTGTGGCACCGTATCAAAAGCTTTTGAAAAGTCCTTATACATTACAGCTACTGGGTTCCTTTGGTCCAGTCCGGAACTTACCTCTTCATAGAAACTGATCAAATTAGTCTGACATGAACGGTCCCTAGTAAACCCGTGCTGATACTGGGTCATGAGGTTATTCCTCTTCAGATACTCCAGTATAGCATCCCTTAGAATACCCTCCAGGATTTTACCCACAGTAGAGGTTAAGCTTACTGGCCTATAATTTCCGAGTTCAGTTTTTGTCCCCTTTTTGAATATTGACACCACATTTGCTATACGCCAGTCCTGTGGTACAGACGCTGTTATTATGGAGTCTTTAAAGATTAAAAATAATGGTCTATCAATGACTGTACTTAATTCCTGCAGTACTCGAGGGTGTATCCCATCCGGGCCCGGAGATTTGTCAATTTTAGTCTACGTTCACATTAGCGTTGCGCGTCGGCGACGCAACGCGCGACGCACCAAAAACGCGAGCAAAAACGCTGCGTTTTGCAACGCGTGCGTCGTTTTTTGACGAAAATCGGACGCACGAAAAATGCAACTTGTTGCATTTTCGTGCGTCCGACGCTAGCGTCGAAAACGACGCACATGTCGAAAAACGCTAACAAAAAAACGCACGCGTCCCCTATGTTAAACATAGGGGCGCGTCGCCGCTGCGTAACGCTAATGTGAACGTAGCCTTAGTGATTTTTAGACGCCGCCGCACTTCCTGCTGGGTTAAGCAGGTGACATTTAATGGGGAATTTTTATCACTAGACATTTTGTCTGCCATGGGATTTTCTTGTGTAAATACTGATGAAAAAAAGTCATTTAGCATATTGGCTTTTTCCTCATCCTCATCCACCATTTCACCCAGACTATTTTTAAGGGGGCCAACACTATCATTTTTTAGTTTCTTACTATTTATGTAGTTAAATAATATTTTGGGATTATTTTTACTCTCTGGCAATGAGTCTCTCTGTCTCAATCTTTGCTGCCTTGATTTGCTTTTTACAGAATTTATTTAATTTTCTGTATTTATTTAATGCCTCCTCACTACCTACTTCCTTTAATTCTCTAAATGCTTTCTTTTTGTCACTTATTGCGCCCCTTACAGCTCTATTTAGCCATATTGGTTTCCTCCTATTCCTAGTATGTTTATTCCCATACGGTATATACTGTGCACAGGTCCTATCCAGTTTGCTAATAAACGTCTCCCATTTTCTTTGTGTATTTTTGTGTCTCAGGATATCGTCCCATTTAATTGCACCAAGATCCTCTCTCATCCGTTGGAAATTTGCCCTCCTGAAGTTTAGTGTCCATGTAACCCCTCTATTACACATCTTTTTAAAGGATACATGAAAACTTATTATTTTGTGATCGCTATTTCCCAAGTAACCCCCAACCCTTATATTTGCTATGCGGTCTGGCCTGTTGGTTAATATTAGGTCTAGCAGTGCCCCCCTTCTTGTTGGGTCCTGAACCAGTTGTGAAAGGTAATTGTCTCATAGTTGTCAAAAACCGATTACCTTTGCTGGAACTGCAGGTTTCTGTTCCCCAATCTATTTCAAGGTAGTTGAAGTCCCCCATAATAATGACTTCTCCTTGAGTCGCAGCTTCATCTATTTGCTTTACGAGGATATTCTCCATTGCTTCCATTATTTTTGGAGATTTATAACAAACCCCTATCAGTAATTTATTATTTTTTCCCCCTCCCCTTATCTCCACCCACAGGGATTCTAGTTACGTAATATTCAATAGCTAAGGTTGACTGTAAATACTTAGTACCTTTTAGTATGAAGCAAATATAGGACTTTTAGCGTCATTTAGATCGCTGTAGGAGTAAGTAAATATAGGTAGTACCTGGAGCCAACGTGCTTCTAGACATGTGCTCCTAGCTGTGTGTCATTGCCATAAAGATGGTACTGAAAGCCTAATCTGCTGATGGTCTGTCTAATTGGGGCCATGTAGAAGAAGAAGAGAAGGGTGCCAAGGACTGAGCCCTGAGGTACCCTGACAGTGAGAGGAAGAGAAGATGAAGTGGAGCCAGCAAACAGAACACTGAAGGAGCCGTCAGAAAGATAGCAAGAGAACCAGGAGAGAGCAGTGTCCTTAATGCCTAGTGACTGGAGCCTAGAGAGTAGGAGAGGGTGGTCAACAGTGTTGAAAGCTGCAGAAAGGTCAAGAAGAATGAGCAGAGAGTGGTCACCGTTACATTTTGCTGTCAGAAGGTCGTTGGTCACCTTGATGAGTGCAGTTTCTGTCATATGTAGGGGGCCGAAACCGGACTGTGAAGGGTCTAGGAGGGAATGAGTGGAGAGGGAACGGGTAAGGCGGGAGTAGATCAGATGCTCCAAGTGTTTAGAGATGAAGGGGAGATTGGAGACTGGTCTGTAGTTATTTGTGCAGGATGGGTCACGGGCGGGTTTCTTTAGTAATAGAGTATGAGAGTGTTTGAAGGAGGAGGGGAAAATGCCAGAGGAGAGGGAGAGATTAAAGATTGAAGTAAGGTGAGTTGTGACGACTGGAGAGAGAGACTGGAGGAGATGAGCAGGAATGGGGTCGGTAGTGCATGTAGTCGGATGAGAGGAGCTTGGAGACTTCTGTGATGGGTTCGATTGTGGAGAGTGAGTCAGGGGAAATGCAGGGAGAGATGGGAGTCACTGCACTTGATGGCTGGGAGCGGATTTCCTGATAGATATTATCTATTTTCTCTATAAAGTGGGAGGCCAGGTCATCAGTACAAATGTCTGTGATAGGGGCTTGTGCTTTTGGCCTGAGGAGGGAGTGAAAGGTGTCAAAGTTTCTTGGGGTTGTTGGATAGTGAGGAGATCAGAGTGGTGAAGTAGGTCTGTTTGGCGAGGTGAATGGCAGAATGATAAGTTCTTAACATAAATTTGAAGTGTATGAAGTCTTCTGGTGTGTGTTTTCCTCCGTAAACGTTAAGCACACCTAGAGAAATTGGGTTTGTGAGCCAGGGCTGTTTTACGCTGTGTTTGGAGGTTCTGAGGGTGAGGGGCGCTACTTAGTCCAGGGTGCTTCTGAGAGTGTCATTGTAGTGGTGTACAGCCAGATCAGCACAGGAAACAGAGGAGATTGGGGACAGGGATGAGTGTAGGGAGTCTGAAAGTGTATGAGGGTTAATAGCTTGTAGATTTCTGGCTGAATGGTAGGTAGGAGTGTGCTGGGGCGGGGGAGGAATTGTGAGTGAAGGAGAGAATGCTGTGGTCAGAGAGGGGAAGCGGTGAGTTATCTAGGTAGGAGATTGAGCAGAGCCGGACAAAGAGCAGGTCAAGAGTGTTGCTGTCTTTGTGTGTTTCGGAGGTTGAGAGCTGTGAGAGGCCTAGAGAAGTGGATAGTGATAGAAGTTGGGATGCAGATGTGGAAGTAGGGCTGTTAATTGCGATGTTGAAGTCTCCCAGGATAAGGGTTGGTAATTGTGAGGACATGAATTTGGCCATATCTATGAACTGTTCCAATATCTTTGTCTATCCCTCTCACATAATGTCTTGTCACTTGTCTTATCGACTGTCTTCTTTCTCTTTGTACTGTATTGTGTATATGTATGTGATTCTTCAGAATTTGAATTAGTCTTTTCCTGATGAATGGACCTGCGTAGTCTCAAAAGCTTGCAATTTGTTACCATCTTTTCAGTTAGCCATTAAAAGGTATCAACCACTGAGGACTCTCACGTCTAAATATTTTTCTATCTATTTCCTAACACGGTACAAAAATATATATCTTTCCTGTAGCAAAGTGAAGAAATTGGCTATTGCTACCAGAACTCCCAAAAATTGATTCCATCTTGAAGAAACATGCTGGAAAAGGGGCAATTGTGAATCAAGCCACTCGGTGGGGCAGCACCTATTTAATGATTGAGCGATTTGCTTGAGCTGAAAGCCTTCCTTGTAGATATGGCCAACCTCAGGTAACACTACATGAAGGTCAATGGACACAGGTGGCTGAATTGAAGGAATTGCTTCATCTCCCTTTTATAGTGACTAAAAAGTTACAAGCTGAGGATTTAACTCCTGGCATTTTTATAAAAGCGTGGAAGAACTTGTTGTTTTGCCTGTCTCAAAGAGGAGGATTAATCGCAGATGGCATTGCTGCTTCAATAAATCGGAGAGAGACACTGCTATTAGAAAATAAAATTCTTCTGGCAGCTGTTTATGTGGACCCGAGTGATTATATATTGTTGGATGATCAACAGCTTACTAAAGGAAAAGAAGGTCTGATTGAGTTAGTAGTTAGGATGCGTGGGCTACAGGCCAAGAGCAAGAGGACTCTGGTCCTGCCAGTGCTGCTGCTTCCGTTTCTTCATCCTCCTCAGATGAGGAGTTTGATTTCAAAAAGTATCTGGACGACATGGAGCAGGCAAAGCGTTGCTGCAGGGAAAAAGATTCCATTCCCATAGAAAACAAATTGACAATATTTCAGCAATGTTTTTCACTTGCTCTCAATGAGGTAGAAGAGTTCAATCGTTCATCAAAACTGACTGTGCACGAGGCAATTCCTTTGTACCCTGAAATTGTTAGAGCTGTTGCTCATGTGGTTACTGTTTTGCCACCAACCCAAGTTAGTGTAGAAAGGTTGTTCTCTAGCCTTAAAATAATTAGGTCAAATTTGAGGTCATCTATAAAGGAGTATCTGATGGAGGCAATACTATTTCTCAGAACAAATTCATAGACGCCACAAATTCTATTCAGTGCGTTATTGTTGAAAACTTTTTTTTTTTCACACTTCCTGCATAGTGTATAATAAATTGTAACTACGAAAAAGTTTTTTGTTCTAAAGTTGTATTCCAATAAGTATATTTTATGTACTATCTAAATGGCTTGATTTTTGTATCATAATAATGATTAAAAGCCTGATGTTACCATTTTACCACAGTAAATTTGTCTCAAACGGTGACTACATTGCTTACATAGAAAGATTCATTTTCTATAATGAAACAACTGTAATAAATCACAGATAGAGCAAAAAGAAACCTTGACAGATCAAGGAAGCGGAGTTACGGGGACTCAAAAAGAAGAAGAAGAAAAAAAAAAAAGATCCATCTATGGCTACGTTCAGATTAGCGTTTCCCGAAACTGCGTCGGGCGACGCACGCGTCATGCGCCTCTATGTTTAACATGGGGGACGCATGCGTTTTTCTTGTTGCGTTTTCCGACACGTGCGTCGTTTTTGACGCTAGCGTCGGACGCAAGAAAATGCAACAAGTTGCATTTTTCTTGCGTCCGATTTTCGTCAAAAAACGACGCACGCGTCGCAAAACGCAGCATTTTTGCGTGCGTCGTGCGTTGCGTCGCCGACGCAGCGGCGCGCAACGCTAATCTGAACGTAGCCTATATCAGCTTCCTGGACACCTTGGGTAGTGTTACTATTACTAAGATGTCTTTACTTGTACTTCATTCATTCTTTCAGTACTTATGATATTGTCATTGTCGGCGCTGGAATTGTAGGACTTGCATCTGCTCGGCAGCTCATCCTGAGCCATCCGAATCTTCGATTTGCCATTTTGGAAAAAGAGAATGAGATTGGTGAGTTCAGTAATGGTTAGTAATGAGTATGGGCAGCTTTAGATCCAAACTTTCCTTGTAAGATTTTACAGCACGGTGGCTCAGTGGTTAGCACTGTTGATTTGCAACGCAGGGGTCCTGGATTCATATCCCACCAAGGACAACATCTGTAAGGAGTTTGCATGTTCTCCCCGTGTCTCTGTAAACTCTTGTTTCTTCACACACTCCAAAGCCATACTGATAGATCACTGTCCCCATTGGGGCTCACAGTTTCTGTACAGTGCTGTGGAGCATGTTGGTGCTACTGTATATTTGTAAAGCATAATAAGAATGTGTCTTTTATCTTCCAGCTTCCCATCAGAGTGGCCATAACAGCGGTGTGATTCACAGTGGAATATATTACACTCCAGGATCTCTGAAGGCCAGGCTGTGTGTGCGAGGGGCTTCCCTTCTCTATGGATACTGTGACCTTAAAAGAATCCCGTACAAGCAGTGTGGCAAGGTATATGATGGGGCGTAGAGTAGCTGATTTATGGAGTATCCTTGTGTCTGTAGTGAAAGAGCGTTCTGGTTTTTGCAGCTCATAGTAGCCATACGGCACCAGGAGATCCCCAGATTACAGGCTTTGTACGAGAGAGGGCTGCAGAACAGTGTGCCGGGGCTTCGAATCATCGATGCTAAAGGAATCCGAGAGAAAGAGCCCTACTGCAAGGTGAGCTGTGGGATCAATAATGCTCCTTGCATCTGGTTGGGAAATCCACAACGCTGTGGCAGATTCGTCACTCAGCGAACACCAGCAGCACCCACTGGATCCCCTTGACTTACAGTGGAGTTTATCAGGGTTCCAGCTTGCTGCACTTTTCTTCCTCTGCCACCCCTCCTTTTATTTAGCCTCCAACTCAGACCCTATAACCTTTAAAAATAGTACCTTTACGCTCAACTACGTACTTTCATTTCCAATGAAATAACAATTCAGAGTAAATTTTCTAAAAACTATGCATTGTTCCTCCTGGAAATGTATGAATAACATGCTAACTGGGAGCTGCTTATACTACATACAGTACAGACCAAAAGTTTGGACACACCTTCTCATTTAAAGATTTTTCTGTATTTTCATGACTATGAAAATGGTACATTCACAAAAAAGTGTGAAGCAACTTAAATTATGTCTTATATTCTAGGTTCTTCAAAGTAGCCACCTTTTGCTTTGATGACTGCTTTGCACACTCTTGGCATTCTCTTGATAAGCTTCAAGAGGTAGTCTTGTTGGCCCTTTTGCCTTCACTCTGTGGTCCAGCTCACCTCAAACCATCTCGATTGGGTTCAGGTCTGGTGACTGTGGAGGCCAGGTTATCTGGTGTAGCACCCCATCACTCTACTTCTTGGTCAAATTGCCCTTACACAGCCTGGAGGTGTGTTTGGGGTCATTGTCCTGTTGAAAAATAAATGATGGTCCAACTAAACGCAAACCGGATGGAATAGCATGCCGCTGCAAGATGCTGTGGTAGACATGCTGGTTCAGTATGCCTTCAATTTTGAATAAATCCCCAACAGTGTCACCAGCAAAGCACCCCCACACCATCACACCTCCTCCTCCATGCTTCACGGTGGGAACCAGGCATGTAGAGTCCATCCGTTCACCTTTTCTGCGTCGCACAAACACACGGTGGTTGGAACCAAAGATCTCAAATTTGGACTCATCAGACCAAAGAACAGATTTCCACTGGTCTAATGTCCATTCCTTGTGTTCTTTAGCCCAAACAAGTCTCTTCTGCTTGTTGCCTGTCCTTAGCAGTGGTTTCCTAGCAGCTATTTTACCATGGAAGCCTGCTGCACAAAGTCTCCTCTTAACAGTTGTTGTAGAGATGTGTCTGCTGCTAGAACTCTGTGTGGCATTTACCTGGTCTCTAATCTGAGCTGCTGTTAACCTGCAATTTCTGAGGCTGGTGTCTTGGATAAACTTATCCTCAGAAGCAGAGGTGACTCTTTCCTGGAGCGGTCCCTCATGTGAGCCAGTTTCTTTGTAGCGCTTGATGGTTTTTGCCACTACGCTTGGACACTTTCAAAGTTTTCCCAATTTTTTGGACTGACTGACCTTCATTTCTTAAAGTAATGATGGCCACTCATTTTTCTTTACTTAGCTGCTTTTTTCTTGCCATATTACACATTCTAACAGTCTATTCAGTAGGACTATCAGCTGTGTATCCACCAGACATCTGCACAACACAACTGATGGTCCCAACCCCATTTATAAGGCAAGAAATCCCACTTATTAAACCTGACGGCACATCTGTGAATTGAAAACCATTCCCTGTGACTACCTCTTGAAGCTCATCAAGAGAATGCCAAGAGTGTGCAAAGCAGTCATCAAAGCAAAAGGTGGCTACTTTGAAGAGCCTAGAATATAAGACATAATTTCAGTTGTTTCACACTTTTTTGTTAAGTATATGATTCCACATGTGTTAAATCGTAGTTTTGATGCCTTCAGTGTGAATGTACAATTTTCATAGTCATGAAAATACAGAAAAATCTTTAAATGAGGTGTTTCTCAACTTTCGGTCTGTACCCATCGATGCTTGTTAGTCAGTACTGATAGTGTTATCAGACTCCATAGGGACAAAACCTGCTAACAATGGGAATAGTGATGGCCAGTTGACAAATAAGTTCAAAGATTTCCAGAAAGAATAAAAGAGGAACTGTACAATGTAGATTTCTAATAAAAATGCTCTAGAATTGTTATTCATGGAAAATACAAGTATCTATATATATATAATTGTCTAAGGGTTTTTCCGTCTTTCTGTCTGTCTGTCTGTCCAGGAAATCCCACGTCTCTGATTGGTCGAGGCCGCCAGGCCTTGACCAATCAGAGACGGGCACAGCGACGATGATGTCATAATGGTTGCCATGGCGACGATGTCATAAAGGTTGCCTCGACCAATCAGCGACGGGCACAGTCTGCCACGAATTCTGGAATCATCATTGTCCATATACTACGGGGACATGCATATTCTAGAATACCCGATGCGTTAGAATCGGGCCACAATCTAGTTTCTTATAACAGACAAGTCAGGAGAGCAGATAGGTTATCTAATAATCTAGCAGCAGGATGAGACGCCAATCTCAGGGATACATTATTTTCCTTTATTTATGGATCTGTATTTGGATTTATGGATTTGGATTTATGGATTCTGTATTTATCTCAATGAGAATAACTGTTTAACTCCATATCAGCATGGGTTTATGAGAAATCGCTCCTGTCAAACCAATCTAATCAGTTTTTATGAAGAGGTAAGCTATAGGCTGGACCACGGTGATTCATTGGACGTGGTATATCTCGATTTTTCCAAAGCGTTTGATACCGTGCCGCACAAGAGGTTGGTACACAAAATGAGAATGCTTGGTCTGGGGGAAAATGTGTGTAAATGGGTTAGTAATTGGCTTAGTGATAGAAAGCAGAGGGTGGTTATAAATGGTATAGTCTCTAACTGGGTCGCTGTGACCAGTGGGGTACCGCAGGGGTCAGTATTGGGACCTGTTCTCTTCAACATATTCATTAATGATCTGGTAGAAGGTTTACACAGTAAAATATCGATATTTGCAGATGATACAAAACTATGTAAAGCAGTTAATACAAGAGAAGATAGTATTCTGCTACAGATGGATCTGGATAAGTTGGAAACTTGGGCTGAAAGGTGGCAGATGAGGTTTAACAATGATAAATGTAAGGTTATACACATGGGAAGAAGGAATCAATATCACCATTACACACTGAATGGGAAACCACTGGGTAAATCTGACAGGGAGAAGGACTTGGGGATCCTAGTTAATGATAAACTTACCTGGAGCAGCCAGTGCCAGGCAGCAGCTGCCAAGGCAAACGGGATCATGGGGTGCATTAAAAGAGGTCTGGATACACATGATGAGAGCATTATACTGCCTCTGTACAAATCCCTAGTTAGACCGCACATGGAGTACTGTGTCCAGTTTTGGTCACCGGTGCTCAGGAAGGATATAATGGAACTAGAGAGAGTACAGAGGAGGGCAACAAAATTAATAAAGGGGATGGGAGAACTACAATACCCAGATAGATTAGCGAAATTAGGATTATTTAGTCTAGAAAAAAGACGACTGAGGGGCGATCTAATAACCATGTATAAGTATATAAGGGGACAATACAAATATCTCGCTGAGGATCTGTTTATACCAAGGAAGGTGACGGGCACAAGGGGGCATTCTTTGCGTCTGGAGGAGAGAAGGTTTTTCCACCAACATAGAAGAGGATTCTTTACTGTTAGGGCGGTGAGAATCTGGAATTGCTTGCCTGAGGAGGTGGTGATGGCGAACTCAGTCGAGGGGTTCAAGAGAGGCCTGGATGTCTTCCTGGAGCAGAACAATATTGTATCATACAATTATTAGGTTCTGTAGAAGGACGTAGATCTGGGGATTTATTATGATGGAATATAGGCTGAACTGGATGGACAAATGTCTTTTTTCGGCCTTACTATCTATGTATGTTACTATGTTACTATGTATAAATTGGATCTGCAGTCAGATTTCACAATGTAAACTGCACACATTTTAAAATAGTTTTTGTAGACCTGATGAGTTATTTGTGCTTACTTTGAAAATCCGTGCAAGAATGACCCTGATATGCAGATCATTTTGTGTGTGTGTGTGTGTGTATATATATATATATATATATATATATATATATATATATATATATATATATATATATATACATACATACATACATACATACATACATACATACATACATACATACATACATACATACATACATACATATATACATATACATACATATATACATATATATATATATATATATATATATATATATATATATATATATATATATATATATATATATATGTTTCCCTTACTTCGGGTCTTGGGGGACACTCGCTTTGCACGGGAATAACGCATACAGGCAAGATTTTTCCACAAATTAAGTCCGTTCCGGTTTATTAAAGCATCATAAACTGCACCGTAAGCCAGGTTACACACAGTCTGTTACTTTAACACGTGTGACTTTACAAAACATTCGGTAGTCACGTCTTTTCTCTCCATTACATTACATGCATCATTGGAACATATTAAACCCAGACAGTCTGTTCCAATGGCAGATACGTCTCTGCCGTATATTACAGGTTTTGTCCCATACCAGGGATTACCTCAGGAGCTTCGGCTCTACACACTGACTCCTGCCAGTGTTAGTTCACAGAGAAACTGCCTCACTGGGATCACTGTCCTTGTGACCAGGGCACCTCGGATAGTCCAGACCCACAGTAGGAACTGTAGCTTCCCCAAATACAGAAACCGTCTTAAGCTCTGGAGATGCAGCCTTTCCATGTGCTTCCAGTAAGTCCTATCACAGGCACTTCCAACACACAGGCCATCAGTCCATGATCTTACCAAGTGCTTACAGGACTCCAGTCCATCCGCGGACAATCCAACACTCTGACCATTCCAGGACTCGCACTCTTACCAGGTGCTTGCAGGACTCACGGTCTCAGTGCTTCCAGGACTCCAGCTCATACCAGGACAATCCAACACTGACCGTTCATCAGGTCCACGGCCTCAGGTGCTTGCAGGACTTCTCCAATACAAGGAGACTCCAACACCGACCATACAGGACCTTGCACATGGACCAAACGGATCCATACACAGGAACCACACAGGAACATGTGACCCACACCCTGGTCACATTACATACCTGTAACCACTCCCCTGGGTGGGAGTGTGGGTGTGTGTGGCTAGTTTGACCCTCCCATCTCTCATAACTTGCCCTGCCAATCTTCCATTAGAACCACACAGTTACTTGTGGGAATACAAGTCCCAGAACACCAACCAAACTTCAGACTGACAGCGCAGAGTGTCGTCCTCTGCAACACACACACCGGCCATTTACACTCCTCCCGGACGTCGTCTCATCACACTTATGCCTCCACGCGCATCTTGAAGGGCACGCACAGCGTCCCCTGGCTGTAAAGTGGGTCACTGCACCACTATATATATATATATATATATATATATATATATATATATATATTATATATGCACTGCTCAAAAAAATAAAGGGAACACTTAACAGAATATAACTCCAAGTAAATCAAACTTCTGTGAAATGAAACTGTCCACTTAGGAAGCAACACTGTTTGACAATCAATTTCACATGCTGTTGTGCAAATGGAATAGACAACAGATGGAAATTATTGGCATTTATCAAGACACACTCAATAGAGGAGTGGTTCTGCAGGTGGGGACCACAGACCACATCTCGGTACCAATGCTTTCTGGCTGATGTCTTTGTCACTTTTGAATGTTGGTTGTGCTTTCACACTCGTGGTAGCATGAGACGAACTCTAAAACCCACACAAGTGGATCAGGTAGTGCTGCTCATCCAGGATGGCTCATCAACGTGAGCTGTGGCGAGAAGGTTTGCTGTGCCTGTCAGCGTAGTGTCCGGAGGCTGAAGGCGCTACCAGGAGACAGGCCAGTACACCAGGAGATGTGGATGGGGCCGTAGGAGGGCAACAACCCAGCAGCAGGACCACTACCTCAGCCTTTGTGCAAGGAGGAACAGGAGGAGCACTGCCAGAGCCCTGCCAAATGACCTCCAGCAGGCCACAAATGTGCATGGGTCTGCACAAACGGTTAGAAACCCGACTTCATGAGGATTGTCTGAGTGCCCAACGTCCACAGATGGGGGTTGTGCTCACAGCCCAACACCGTGCAGGACACTTGGGATTTGCCACAGAACACCAAGATTGGCAAATTCACCACTGACTCCCTGTGCTCTTCAAGATGAAAGCAGGTTCACACTGAGAACATGTGACTGATGTGATAGAGTCTGGAGATGCCGTGGAGAGCAATCTGCTGCCTGCAACATCCTTCAGCATGACTTGTTGGGCAGTGTGTTATGATCTGGTGGTTTAGGAGCAACATGGAACGAGCTCTGAAGGAAGTGGTATCTGTACTGACCGCAGTCCCTAAGCTCAACACAACGCTAGAAGTAGCCGTGGGATGCTCCTAACACTCCCTAGGCACCTCGTCACAGCCTGAGAACTAAATACCCCTAAAGATAGAAACAGGAAAACTATCTTGCCTCAGAGAAAATCCCCAATGGATAGATAGCCCCCCACAAGTAATGACTGTGAGTGGAGAGGGAAAAGACATACACAGAATGAAACTAGGATGAGCATAGGAGGCCAGTCTAGCTAGATAGATAGGACAGGATGGAATACTGTGCGGTCAGTATAAAACACTACAAAAACTCCACACAGGGTTTACAAAAATCTCCGCACCTGACTAAAGGTGTGGAGGGTAAATCTGCTTCCCAGAGCTTCCAGCATCACAGAATTAATTCATACTGACAAGCTGGACAAACATAGAAAGCACAGAACGGATAAGTCCACAACCTGTGGACAGAAAAGAGCAAGCAAGGACTTAGCTTTGCTGAACTGGTCAGGATAACAGGGAAATCCAAAGAGATGTGAATCCAACCAGGAACCATTTACAAGTGGCACAAGCTGAAGGAAAGAGCCAGGCTAAATAGCCGAGCAGAAAAGACAATCAGTGGAAGCAGCTGCTGACAGCTAAATCCAAGGAGCAGCCATTCCACTTAAAACCACAGGAGGGAGCCCAAGAGCAGAACTCACAAAAGTGCCACTTACAACCACCGGAGGGAGCCCAAGAGCGGACTTCACAACAGCAGTGGGTCATTAATGGTGTGGGGTGGCATTTCTTTGGAGGGCCGCACAGCCCTCCATGTGCTCGCCAGAGGCAGGCTGAATGCCGTTAGGTGCCGAGATGAGATCCTCAGACCCCTTGTGAGACCATATGCTGGTGCGGTGGCCCTGGGTTCCTCCTAATGCAGGACAATGCCAGACCTCATGTGGCTGGACTGTGTCAGCAGTTCTTGCATGATGAAGGCATTGAAGCTATGGACTGGCCCGCCCGGTTTCCAGACCTGAATCTGATTGAACACATCTGGGACATCATGTGTCGCACCATCCACCAACGTCTCGTTGCACCACATAATGTCCAGGATTTGGCAGATTCTTTAGTCCAGGTCTGGGAGGAAATCCCTCAGGAGACCATCCACCACCTCATCAGGAGCCTTCCCAAGCGTTGTAGGGAGGTCATACAGGCATGTGGAGGCCACACACACTGCTGAGCATCATTTCCTTGTCTTGAGGCATTTCCACTGAAGTTGGATCAGCCTGTAACTTCATTTTCCACTTTGATTTTGAGCATCATTCCAACTCCAGACCTCCGTGGGATATTAGTTGTGATTTATGTTGATCGTTTTTAGGTTTTATTGTTCTCAACACATTCCACTATGTAATGAATTCAGATTTACAACTGGAATATTTCATTTAGTGATATGTGGGATGTGGTTTGTTAGTGTTACCTTTTATTTTTCTGAGAAAATATATACCGCACAGACCAAAAGTTTGGATAAGCCTTCTCATTTAAAGATTTTTCTATATTTTCATGACTATGAACATTGTACATTCACACAGTAGGCATCAAAACTATAAATTAACACATGTGGAATTATATACTTAACAAAAAAGTGTGAAACAACTGAAAACGTCTTATATTCTAGGTTCTTCAAAATAGCCATTTTTTGCTTTGATGACTGCTTTGCACACTCTTGGCATTCTCTTTATGAGCTTCAAGAGGTAGTCACCGGGAATGGTTTTCACTTCACAGGTGTGCCCTGTCAGGTTTAATAAGTGGGATTTCTTGCCTTATAAATGGGGTTGGAACCATCAGTTGTGTTGTGCAGAAGTACTTTAAGAAATGAAGGTCAGTCAGTCCAAAAAATTGTGAAAACTTTGAAAGTGTCCCCTAGTGCAGTGGCAAAACCATCAAGCGCTACAAAGAAACTGGCTCACATGAGGGACCGCTCCAGGAAAGGACGACCAAGAGTCACCTCTGCTTCTGAGGATAAGTTTATCCGAGTCACCAGCCTCAGAAATCGCAGGTTAACAGCAGCTCAGATTAGAGACCAGGTCAATGCCACACAGAGTTCTAGCAGCAAACACATCTCTACAACAACTGGAGCCTTTGTGCAGCAGGCCTTCATGGTAAAATAGCTGCTAGGAAACCACTGCTAAGGACAGGCAACAAGCAGAAGAGACTTGTTTGGACTAAAGAACACAAGGAATGGACATTAGACCAGTGGAAATCTGTGCTTTGGTCTGATGAGTCCAAATTTGAGATCTTTGGTTCCAACCACCGTGTCTTTGTGCGACGCAGAAAAGGTGAACGGATGGACTCTACATGCCTGGTTCCCACCGTGAAGGATGGAGGAGGAGGTGTGATGGTGTGGGGGTGCTTTGCTGGTGACACTGTTGGGGATTTATTCAAAATTGAAGGCATACTGAACCAGCATGGCTACCACAGCATCTTGCAGCGGCATGCTATTCCATGTGTTTAGTTGGACCATCATTTATTTTTCAACAGGACAATGTCCCCAAACACACCTCCAGGCTGTGTAAGGGTTATTTGACCAAGAAGGAGAGTGATGGGGTGCTACGCCAGATGATCTGGCCTCCACAGTCATTATACCTGAACCCAATTGAGATGGTTTGGGTTGAGCTGAACCGCAGAGTGAAGGCAAAAGGGCCGACAAGTGCTAAGCATCTTTGGGAACTCCTTCAAGATTGTTGGAAGACCATTCCCGGTGACTACCTCTTGAAGCTCATCATGAGAATGCCAAGAGTGTGCAAAGCAGTCATCAAAGCAAAAGGTGGCTACTTTGAAGAACCTAGAATATAAGACATATTTTCAGTTGTTTCCCACTTTTTTGTTAAGTTATATGTTATATATATGTTATATGTTAATTCATCGTTTTGATGCCTTCAGTGTGAATGTATCATTTTCATAGTATAATATAATAATATATATAATGTGTGTGTGTGTATATATATATATAATTAGTGATGCAGTTACAGGTAGGGGTTCTGCTTGGTCTCCTCAGAATACGCACAGAGGCTTATTGAGGCCATGGGAATGCATGGCAGTTGCAGGCATATCTATAATGGTGAAACAACATCCGGCATGATTGTAAATGGCTTATATGTGTCGCAGAGGGAGTCTGCGCTGTAAACCTGAAGTAATGTTGTTCTGGGACCTGCAGTCCCGCAAGTATTTGTGTAGCTTTAAAGGGAGGCTTACAGAGTTAGTCGGAGAGCTGGGCGGGTCTGACTAACCACACACACCTGCCTCCTGTGGAAGTGGTTACAGATATGTGACTGAGGGCTGGTCACATGGGGAGAGAGTGTATGGACCTGATTGGTCCGTGTGTAAAGTCCTGGAAGGCCTATGTGTTGGAGGTGTTAACTTCCTGAAGAGCACGTGCTGAGGCTTTGCACCTCATGGCCTGTGTGTTGGACGGTTCCAAGTGGGGACGGACGTGCTGAACCGCAAACAGAGAGGCCATGCTTGCAGAGTCTGTAATGGCACTTTGTTTGGGGGGAGCTATCGCCCCTATGAGGATCTGGACTGTCGGGAGTGCACTGGTCACAGGTACGGTGATCCCAGTTTGGCAGCTTTCCGAGGAGAGGGGACTGACAGAAGGTCAGCGTGTGGAGCATGAGCTCCAGGAAGGTAACCCAGAGTTGGGGGACTGTGTGTACTGACGAGACTCAGTTAACGAACTGTGCTGTCACCCATGGTAACTAGACGGTAATCTGTTTCGTCTTTCATTATCTGCCTGTGTGTCTTGGTTTTCCCTCCCACAAGAAGTGATTGACAGCTTTTAGCCCCTTAGCGACCGCCGATACGCCTTTTAACGGCGGCCGCTAAGGGTACTTAAACCACAGCGCCGTTAATTAACGGCGCTGTGGAAAAAGTGTATAGCGCCCCCCACAGGCCGATTTTCTCCGGGGTCTCGGCTGCCGAGGGTAGCCGAGACCCCAGAGAACATGATTCGGGGGTTTTTTAACCCTCCCCGCATTTGCGATCGCCGGTAATTAACCGTTTACCGGCGATCGCAAAAAAAAAAAGCGATCTCTTTTTAATTTCTCTGTCCTCCGATGTGATCGCACATCGGAGGACAGAGAAAAGGGGTCCCAGGTGGCCCCCCAATACTCACCTAGCTCCCCCGATGCTCCTCGTGTCTCCCGGTGGGCGCCGCCATCTTCAAAATGGCGGGCGCATGCGCAGTGCGCCCGCCGGCCGGCACCGGGAGAATCTTTGGGGTCTCGGCTGCCTGGGGTAGCCGAGACCCCAAAGAGCATGATCGGGGGTCGGTTTTAGCGACCCCTGTTTTGCGATCGCCGGTAATTAACTGTTTACCGGCGACCGCAAAAAAAAAAAAAAAAGTAAAGTGTAATTCTCTGTCCTCTGATGTGATCGCACATCAGAGGACAGAGAAATAGAGGGATTCGGGGACCCTAGCATACTCACCTAGGTCCCTGGATCCTCTTGCTGCTCCTCCTGGCCGCCGGCAGAAGAACATGGCGGACGCATGCCCAGTGCACCCGCCATCTGTCTCCATCTGCCGGCCGGCAGGAGAACAGCGGTTAGGGCTAAAATTAGGGTTAGGGGTAGGGTTAGGGGTAGGGTTAGGGGTAGGGTTAGGGGTAGGGTTAGGGCTAGGGTTGGGGTAGGGTTAGGGTAGGGGTAGGGTTAGGGCTAGGGTTAGGTTAGGGGTAGGGTTAGGTTAGGGGTAGGGTTACGGCTAGGGTTAGGTTAGGGGTAGGGTTAGGTTAGGGGTAGGGTTAGGTTAGGGGTAGGGTTGGGGCTAAATTTAGGGTTAGGGTTGGGGCTAAATTTAGGGTTAGGGTTGGGGCTAAATTTAGGGTTAGGCTTCTTTCACACTTACGTCGGTACGGGGCCGTCGCAATGCGTCGGCCCGACATACCGACGCACGTTGTGAAAATTGTGCACAACGTGGGCAGCAGCTGTAGTTTTTCAACGCATCCGCTGCCCAATCCATGTCCTGGGGAGGAGGGGGCGGAGTTATGGCCACGCATGCGCGGTCAGAAATGGCGGATGCGACGTACAAAAAAACGTTTCATTGAACGTTTTTTTTGTGCCGACGCTCCGCCAAAACACAACTGATCCAGTGCACGACGGACGCGACGTGTGGCCATCCGTCACGATCCGTCGGCAATACTATGGGCAAAAAACGCATCCTGCGGGCACATTTGCAGGATCCGTTTCTTGTCCAAAACGACGGATTGCGACGGAATGCCAAACAACGCAAGTGTGAAAGTAGCCTTAGGGCTAGGGTTAGGGTTGGGGCTAAAGTTAGGTCTAGGGTTGGGGCTAAAGTTAGGGTTAGAGCTGGGATTAGGTTTAGGGTTTGGATTAGGGTTGGTATTAGGGTTAGGGTTGGCATTAGGGTTACGCTTGGGATTAGGGTTAGGTTTGGGATTAGGGTTAAGGTTAGGGTTGTGATTAGGGGTGTATTGGGATTAGGGTTAGGGTTGAGATTAGGATTAGGGGTGTGTTGGATTTAGGGTTTTGATTAGGGTTATGGTTAGGGTTGACATTAGGGTTGTTTTGGGGTAAGGGTTGTGATTATGGTTAGGATTAGGATTATGGATCAGGTTGGGATTAGGGTTAGGGGTTGGAGCTAGAATTGGGGGGTTTCCACTGTTTAGGTACATCAGGGGGTCTCCAAACACGACAGCCAATTTTGCGCTCAAAAAGTCAAATGGTGCTCCCTCCCTTCTGAGCTCTGCCGTGCGCCCAAACAGTGGGTTACCCCCACATATGGGGCATCAGCGTACTCGGGATAAATTGGACAACAACTATTGCAGTCCAATTTCTCTTGTTACCCTTGTGAAAATAAAAACTTGGGGGCTACAAAATCTTTTTTGTGAAAAAAAAAATATTTTTTATTTTCACGACTCTGCATTCTAAACTTCTGTGAAGCACTTGGTCATTCAAAGTTCTCACCACACATCTAGATAAGTTCCTTGGGGGGTCTAGTTTCCAAAATGGGGTCACTTGTGGAGGGTTTCTACTGGTTAGGTACATCAGGGGCTCTGCAAATGCAACATAATACCCGCAGACCATTCTATCAAAGTCTGCATTCCAAAACGGCGCTCCTTCCTTCCGAGCTCTGCCGTGCGCCCAAACAGTGGTTTACCCCCACATATGGGGTACCAGCATACTCAAGACAAATTGGACAACAACTTTTGGGGTCCAATTTCTCTTGTTACCCTTGTAAAAATAAAAACTTGGGGGCTACAATATCTTTTTTGTGGAAAAAAATATATTTTTTATTTTCACGGCTCTGCATTATAAACTTCTGTGAAGCACTTGGGCATTCAAGGTTCTCACCACACATCTAGATAAGTTCCATGGGGGGTCTAGTTTCCAAAATGGGGTCACTTGTGGGGGATTTCTACTGTTTAGGCACATCAGGGGCTCTCCAAACGCGACATGGCGTCCGATCTCAATTCCAGCCAATTCTACATTGAAAAAGTAAAACGGCACTCCTTCTCTTCCAAGCTCTGCGGTGCGCCCTAACAGTGGTTTACCCCCACATATTGGGTATCAGCGTACTCAGGAGAAATTGCACAACAACTTTTGTGGTCTAATTTCTCCTGTTACCCTTGTGAAAATAAAAATTTGTGGGCAAAAAGATCATTTTTGTAGAAAAAATGCAATTTTTTTTTTTCACGGCTCTACGTTATAAACTTCTGTGAAGCACATGGGGGTTCAAAGTGCTCGCCACACATCTAGATAAGTTCCTTAAGGGGTCTAGTTTCCAAAATGGTGTCACTTGTGGGGGGTTTCCACTGTTTAGGCACATCAGGGGCTCTCTAAACTCCATTCCAGCCAATTCTGCATTGAAAAAGTCAAACGGCGCTCCTTCACTTCTAAGTTCTGCGGTGCGCCCTAACAGTGGTTTACCCCCACATATGGGGTATTGGCGTATTCAGGAGAAATTGCATAACAAAATTTATGGTTACATTTCTGTTTTTACACTTGTGAAAATAAAAAAAATGGTTCTGAATTAAGATGTTTGCAAAAAAAAGTTAAATGTTCATTTTTTCCTTCCACATTGTTTCAGTTCCTGTGAAGCACGTAAAGGGTTAATAAACTTCTTGAATGTGGTTTTGAGAACCTTGAGGGGTGTAGTTTTTAGAATGGTGTCACACTTCATTATTTTCTATCATATAGACCCCTCAAAATGACTTCAAATGTGATGTGGTCCCTAAAAAAAAATGGTGTTGTAAAAATGAGAAATTGCTGGTCAACTTTTAACCCTTATAACTCCCTAACAAAAAAAAATTTTGTTTCCAAAATTGTGCTGATGTAAAGTAGACATGTGGGAAATGTTATTTATTAACTATTTTTCGTGACATATCTCTCTGATTTAAGGGCATAAAAATACAAAGTTTGAAAATTGCAAAATTTTAAAAATTTTCGCCATATTTCCGTTTTTTTCATAAATAATCGCAAGTAATATCGAAGAAATGTTACCACTAACATGAAGTACAATATGTCACGAAAAAACATTCTCAGAATCAGCGGGATCCGTTGAAGCGTTCCAGAGTTATAACCTCATAAAGTGACAGTGGTCAGAATTGCAAAAATTGGCTCGGTCATTAAGTACCAAATTGGCTCTGTCACTAAGGGGTTAGTTTGTCTGCGGGATGGTTGTGTGCCTCACTCTTTACATTGCAGGGTGTAATGGCGCTGGACTCTCCATACACAGGAATCGTAGATTACCGGCAGGTAGCTCGGTCTTACACTGATGATTTCTGTGATGCCGGAGGAAGCATCCTAACGGGATATGAAGTGTCTGATGTGAGAATGATGAATGAGAGCTCGACAGGATCAGAGCAGGGTGAGTGAGCACTGAACCACCCAGTGTCCTGTATTGCCAGCATATTGTCCTCTGCATTTCGGCCACAAGTTCCTGACCAACAGCAATTTGGGTCTTGAGATCTGCGGTCTGGCTGAACTTGCCACTGATCACTACGCTCATCGATATGTGCCGCCATCAGCTCTCGAGTAAGGTAATCTGCCGAGTGCAACACCTGGGGCTAACCATGGGCCGAACATGTCCCATAATCCTGGGGACAGAGCCATGTAAGGATACATTTCCCAGACATAAATAAAAGAATATCATTATTCACATCCATAACACTGATCTCCTGCTTCTCTAGATCTGGAATATCCAGTCGTGATCAGGAACACACAGGTAATGTACCTCTCATTTCACTCACGGCTGCACCTGGATTTTTATGTTGTAAACATCTGTTGTTTTTTTTTTTTTTTTAATAACCTTAGGGTTCCACAAAGATCACTTTCAAATGGGTTATTAAAAACATAGTGTCCATTAATTGCTCATTGTTAAAGGATACAGGCAATAATTTTTGCAATCTGGTTTCATTACAAAATTTTGCACTGCTTGTATTTTACAGGCTCTTTATCTCCCTGCCCATTGCTGGATGCAGAAAGAATCTCAGAAAACTCATCAGTGAGCTCATTTTCTAACTTGTATCTGTTTTTTTTTTTCTGAGCTCCTCTCAGCTGAATTTTGACTACATCAAAGTTCAACAAAAGTTGAGATGATAAATCAGCACAAAGGAGTTCAGAAAAAGATGGATAAGACTTACAAACTCAGGCCGGAGTCACACTAGAGAGGAATACGGGCGAATGCTAAGTGAGAAAAAAAATCGCATAGCACTCGGCCCAACGTTAATCTATGGGGCAGCTCCCACCACCGTATTTTCTTTATTTTTTATCTTGGCCGTATTATACTTTCGAGTGAAATCGCAGCATGCTGTGATTTGCACCATATATCGACCAAGGCTCGCCAATACAAGTCTATGGGTGTGAGAAAAACTCGCACACCACACGGACCATCATTGTGACTTGTGAGAAATACATAGATGCATACATATAGTATAGGTGTGTGTGTGTGTGTATATATGTGTGTATATATATATATATATATATATATATATATATATATATATATATACACACATATATACATACAGTGCCTACAAGTAGTATTCAACCCCCTGCAGATTTAGCAGGTTTACACATTTGGAATTAACTTGGCATTGTGACATTTGGACTGTAGATCAGCCTGGAAGTGTGAAATGCACTGCAGCAAAAAAGAATATTATTTCTTTGTTTATTTTTTTTTTTAAATTGTGAAAAGTCTTTTCAGAGGGTCATTTATTATTCAACCCCTCAACCCACCAGAATTCTGTTTGGTTCCCCTAATGTATTAAGAAGTAGTTCAGGCACAAAGAACAATGAGCTTCACATGTTTGGATTAATTATCTCTTTTTCCAGCCTTTTCTGACTATTTAAGACCCTCCCCAAACTTGTGAACAGCACTCATACATGGTCAACATGGGAAAGACAAAGGAGCATTCCAAGGCCATCAGAGACAAGATCGTGGAGGGTCACAAGGCTGGCAAGGGGTACAAAACCCTTTCCAAGGAGTTGGGCCTACCTGTCTCCACTGTTGGGAGCATCATCCGGAAGTGGAAGGCTTATGGAACTACTGTTATCCTTCCACGGCCTGGACAGCCTTTGAAAGTTTCCTCCCGTGCCGAGGCCAGGCTTGTCCGAAGAGTCAAGGCTAACCCAAGGACAACAAGGAAGGAGCTCCGGGAAGATCTCATGGCAGTGGGGACATTGGTTTCAGTCAATACCATAAGTAACGTACTCCACCGCAATGGTCTCCGTTCCAGACGAGCCCGTAAGGTTCCTTTACTTTCAAAGCGTCATGTCAAGGCTCGTCTACAGTTTGCTCATGATCACTTGGAGGACTCTGAGACTGACTGGTTCAAGGTTCTCTGGTCTGATGAGACCAAGATCGAGATCTTTGGTGCCAACCACACACGTGACGTTTGGAGACTGGGTGGCACTGCATACGACCCCAAGAATACCATCCCTACAGTCAAGCATGGTGGTGGCAGCATCATGCTGTGGGGCTGTTTCTCAGCCAAGGGGCCTGGCCATCTGGTCCGCATCCATGGGAAGATGGATAGCACGGCCTACCTGGAAATTTTGGCCAAGAACCTCCGCTCCTCCATCAAGGATCTTAAGATGGGTCATCATTTCATCTTCCAACAAGACAACGACCCAAAGCACACAGCCAAGAAAACCAAGGCCTGGTTCAAGAGGCAAAAAATCAAGGTGTTGCAGTGGCCTAGTCAGTCTCCTGACCTTAACCCAATTGAAAACTTGTGGAAGGAGCTCAAGATTAAAGTCCACATGAGACACCCAAAGAACCTAGATAACTTGGAGAAGATCTGCATGGAGGAGTGGGCCAAGATAACTCCAGAGACCTGTGCCGGCCTGATCAGGTCTTATAAAAGACGATTATTAGCTGTAATTACAAACAAAGGTTATTCCACAAAATATTAAACCTAGGGGTTGAATAATAATTGACCCACACTTTTATGTTTAAAATTTATAAAAATTTAACTGAGCAACAAAACTTTTTGGTTTGTAAGATTTATGCATCTGTTAATAAATCCTGCTCTTGTTTGAAGTTTGAAGGCTCTAACGTATTTGCATCTTATTAAACCTGCTAAATCTGCAGGGGGTTGAATACTACTTGTAGGCACTGTATATAATATTATTTTTATTTGTTATAGCACCATTTATTCCATGGCGCTTTACATGTGAGGAGGGGTATTCATAATAAAAACAAGTAAAATGATCTTAAACAATACAATTCACAACTGGTACAGGAGGAGAGAGGACCCTGCCCGCGAAGGCTCACAATCTACAAGGGATGGGTGAGGATACAATAAGAGAGGGTAGAGCTGGTCGTGCAGCGGTTTGGTCGATCGGTGATTACTGCAGGTTGTAGGCTTGTCGGAATAGGTGGGTCTTCAGGTCTTTTTGAAGGTTTCGATGGTAGGCGAGAGTCTGATATGTTGTGGTAGAGAGTTCCAGAGTAGAGGGATGCATGGGAGAAATCTTGTATGCGATTGTGGGAAGAGGAGGTGAGTGGAGTAGAGAAGGAGATCTTGTAAAAATCGGAGGTTGCGTGCAGGTAAGTACCGGGAGATGAGGTCACAGATGTATGGAGAAGACAGGTTGTGGATGCTTTGTATGTCATGGTTGGGGTTTTGTACTGGAGTCTCTGGGCAATGGGGAGCCAGTGAAGGGATTGACAGAGGGGAGAGGCCGGGGAATAGCGGGGGGACAGGTGGATTAGTCGGGCAGCAGAGTTTAGAATAGATTGGAGGGGTGCAAGAGTGTTCGAGGGGAGGCCGCAAAGCAGGAGGTTGCAGTAGTCAAGGCGAGAGATGATGAGGGCATGGACTTGGGTTTTTGCAGATTCTTGGTTTAGGAATGTATGGATCTGTGAAATATTTTTGAGTTGAATGCGGCAGTAAGTGGAAAGGTCTTGGATATATGGTTTGAAGGAGAGATCATTGTCAAGGATTACCCCGAGACAGCGAGCTTGTGGGACTGGGGAGAGTGGGCAGCCGTTTACTATAATGGATTGGTCCATTGGGGTGGGGGTGGGGGGTCGCGTGAGATGGGGGAAAGATGATGAATTCTATTTTGTCTTTATTAAGTTTTAAAAATCTAGTGGTGAAGAAGGATGAAATAGCGGACAGACATTGAGGGATTCGTAGGGAGGTGATATCTGGTCCAGAGATGTAGATCTGTGTGTCATCAGCATAGAAATGATACTAAAAGCCATGAGATTCTATGAGCTGTCTCAGGCCAAAGGTGTAAATGGAGAAGAGCAGGGGCCCTAGGACTGAACCTTGCAGGACTCCGACAGATGGGGGGCGAGGTATATTGTAAAGTTTTTGGCAAAGCCAGCTCACCGCTTTGAAGAAACAGGAATACATCCACCTGTGGTTACAGTTCGCATGGAAAATGGTATGGGATAAAGTTTTTGTAAAGGAAAACTTTTTGTTTCTCCAGCGATCAGTCCCATGGTAGAGTAAAATATACCTTTTATTTATCCATGAAAAAACTCCAGATTTCTTCAATAATGGTATTGCATATATTCAATCCCTTATGGAGGACATGTTTCGACACATGTGTCTTCCTCCAGGTCCAAATGAGTACTGAATCAAGACAGCATATATAGTATAAGGAAGGGGGAAAAAACAAAAAAACAACCATGTGTGTTACTGGGTGTCACCCTTTGTAAAAAACCAACAGGTGTGTATAGGGAGTTCCAATAAATTAAATTTAACCCAGTTAACCCCATAACCAACAGTAACTCCTTGTGGTATTGATCCTTTCTCAAGGATTTCAACAACATGAAAAAAACGAATGAATAAAATCCACATTAAATAAAAATTAAAATCAACCATATCTATAGGATACAAAAAAATCATTTTAAATATTCAGATATTCACAGCACAAAAAAATGGTTAGTAGTGGAATTATTTCATACTAGATAAATTTCTATAACTATAGCGCTTCTATTATAACATCTCAATTTATATTTAATATTGCATTATGAAGTCCATGCGGCTATTTAAACCGCACATCACTTTAGTTTCCAGTAAAAAAATCCACTTACTTTTCCTTGCCAGGATTTTTTCGTGTAAGTTGCCCCCCTAATGGGCTTAGACACTTTCTCAATTCCTTTGAAGGAAAAAGATTTTAGATCCCCATTATTCTTATTGGCGAAATGTCGTGAAACGGCAGAGAAACCTGCCAGAGCTCAAATTAACCTCATCGGACAAATGTTTTCGAATGCATTTTTTTCAGAGGGTTCATAGTGAAACCTACATATTGAAGTTGACAAATATTGCACTGAATTAGATAAATAACATTGTCCGTATTACAGTTTATAAAACTGCGTATTGGAAACTCTTTTTTGTTTGTAAAAGAGACAAATTTTTTATCCTTTGTAGCATACTGGCAACATTTGCACACGTTAGCTCCACATTTGTGGAAACCAACGGCACTGAGCCAGATTTTTCCTTTGATTTCGTTCTACATCCACAAATAAGCTGGCAGACAAATCGGATCATGTGGTTATCCAAGATGTTTCTGAGAATTGTATCTTTCGCAAAATAGGTATATACTTCCGTATGATGTCAGTGATCTAGTTAAATTGTGGACTGTACCCCGTGGTGAATGTAATAATGTTATCAGTTTTATTTTTCTTACGTTTATGTTTAAGTAAAGAGTCTCTGCTAATATTCCTGACAATTGAATGGGCTCTTTCCAAACCCCATTTAGGGTAACCACGATTTTGTAATCTGCTGCAAACTTTTTTACTTTCTCTAATATATCTATCTATATAATCTTCTAAGGGGCACTTCCGTCTGTTTGTCTGTCACGGAAATCCAGCGTCGCTGATTGGTCACGGCCGCCTGGGCGTGACCAATCAGCGATGTGCCGTCATTCCCTGACGGACCCAGAAAGGCTGCCTGCAGCATTTCCGGGTCCGTCACCGCTTTTGACAAGTGTGACCAACTTTTTACTATTGATGCTGCCTATGCAGCATCAATAGTAAAAAGATATAATGTTAAAAATAATAAAAAAAAAAATCGTGATATTCTCACCATCTCCGCAGCAGCTTTTCCTGCAGCTCGCGATGCTCCAGTCCCACCGCTTCGCTAATTGGTTGCGGCAAGCCGGCGCGACCAATCAGCGACATTGCCGCGGGATTTAAATCACGCTTTGCTGATTGGTCGCGCTGGCTGGCCGCGACCAATCAGCGACATTGTTGCGGGATTTAAATCACGCTTCGCTGATTGGTCACCCAGCCGGCGCAACCAATCGGTGAAATTGGCGCGGGATTTACTATTGATGCTGCTTATGCAGCATCAATAGTAATAAGATATAATGTTATAAATAATAATAATAATAATAATAAAAAAAAAATCTTGATATTCTCACCATCCTCCCGCTCCAATGTCACTGATTGATCGCCCAGCCATCGCCCAGCCAGCGCGACCAATCAGCGACATTGGCGCGTGATTTACTACTGATGCTGCTTATCCTTATGCAGCATCAATAGTAAAATGATATAATGTTAAAAATTATAATGAAAAAATAAAAAATGTTCTATTCTCACCTTCCGACGTCCACCAATGCGCGCGATGCGGCCGCCAGCTTCCGTTCCCAAAGATGCATTGCGAAATTACCCAGATGACTTAGCGGTCTTGCGAGACCGCTAAGTCATCTGGGTAATTTTGCAATGCATCTCTGGGAACGAAAGCTGGCGGCCGCATCGCGCGCATCGGGACATGGACGACTGAGGGTGAGTATATAACTATTTTTTATTTTAATTCTTTTTTTTAACAGGGATATTGTGCCCACACTGCTATATACTATGTGGGCTGTGTTATATATTACATGGGCTGTGCTATATACTATGTGGCTGCTATATACTATGGGCTGTGCTATATACTATGTGGCTGTGCTATATTACATAACTGTCTGTTATATATTACGTGGGCTGTGCTATATACTACATGGGCTGTGCTATTTACTACGTGGCTGTGCTATATACTACGTGGCTACTATATACTATGTGGCTGTGCTATATACTATGTGACTGCTATATACTACGTGGTTGTCTGTGTTATATACTACATGGCTTCTATATATTACTTCACTGTGATATATACTATGTGGCTGCTATATACTACATCGCTGTGTTATATACTACATGGCTGTGCTATCTACTGCATGGGCTGTGTTATATAGTACTTCACTGTGCTATATACTACGTCGGCTGTGCTATATACTACGTCGGCTGTGCTATATACTACGTCGGCTGTGCTATATACTACGTCGGCTGTGCTATATACTACGTGGCTGTGCTATATACTACACGGCTGTGTTATATACTACACCGCTGTGCTATATACTACACCGCTGTGCTATATACTACATGGCTGCTATATACTACGTGGCTGTGCTATATACTACGTGGCTGTGCTATATACTACACGGCTGTGTTACATACTACGTGGCTGCTATATACTACATGGCTGTGCTATATACTACGTGGCTGCTATATACTACGTGGCTGTGCTATATACTACGCAGCTGGCCACAAATTGGTGTTCTATATACTACGTGGCTGCTATATACTACGTTGCTGCTGTATACTACGTGGCTGTGCTATATACTACGTCGGCTGTGCTATATACTACGTGGCTGTGCTATATACTACACGGCTGTGTTATATACTACACCGCTGTGCTATATACTACACCGCTGTGCTATATACTACATGGCTGCTATATACTACGTGGCTGTGCTATATACTACGTGGCTGTGCTATATACTACACGGCTGTGTTATATACTACACCGCTGTGCTATATACTACACCGCTGTGCTATATACTACATGGCTGCTATATACTACGTGGCTGTGCTATATACTACGTGGCTGTGCTATATACTACACGGCTGTGTTACATACTACGTGGCTGCTATATACTACATGGCTGTGCTATATACTACGTGGCTGCTATATACTACGTGGCTGTGCTATATAATACGCGGCTGGCCGCAAATTGGTGCAGGATTTCAACCACGCTTCGCTGATTGGTCATGGCCAAAAGTATTGACACCTCTGCAATTCTGTCAGATAATACTCATTTTCTTCCTGAAAATGATTGCAAGCACGAATTATTAGGTATTATTATCTTCATTTAATTTGTCTTAAATGAAAAAACACAAAAGAGAATGAAGCAAAAAGCAAAACATTGATCATTTCACACAAAACTCCAAAAATGGGCCAGACAAAAGTATTGGCACCCTCAGCCTAATACTTGGTTGCACAACCCTTAGCCAAAATAACTGCGACCAACCGCTTCCGGTAACCTTCAATGAGTTTCTTACAATGCTCTGCTGGAATTTCAGACCATTCTTCTTTGGCAAACTGCTCCAGGTTCCTGATATTTGAAGGGTGCCTTCTCCAAATTGCCATTTTTAGATCTCTCCACAGGTGTTCTATATGATTAGGTCTGGACTCATTGCTGGCCACCTTAGAAGTCTCCAGTGCTTTCTCTCAAACCATTTTCTAGTGCTTTTTGAAGTGTGTTTTGGGTCATTGTGCTGCTGGAAGATCCATGACCTCTGAGGAAGACCCAGCTTTCTCACACTGGGCCCTACATTATGCTGCAAAATTTGTTGGTAGTCTTCAGACTTCATAATGCCATGCACATGGTCAAGCAGTCCAGTGCCAGAGGCAGCAAAGCAACCCCAAAACATCAGGGAACCTCCGCCATGTTTGACTGTAGGGACCGTGTTCTTTTCTTTGAATGCCTCTTTTTTTTCTCCTGTAAACTCTATGTTGATGCCTTTGCCCAAAAAGCTCTACTTTTGTCTCATCTGACCAGAGAACATTCTTCCAAAACGTTTTAGGCTTTTTCAGGTAAGTTTTGGCAAACTCCAGCCTGGCTTTTTTATGTCTCGGGGTAAGAAGTGGGGTCTTCCTGGGTCTCCTACCATACAGTCCCTTTTCATTCAGACGCCAACGGATAGTACGGGTTGACACTGTTGTACCCTCGGACTGCAGGGCAGCTTGAACTTGTTTGGATGTTAGTCGAGGTTCTTTATCCAACATCCGCACAATCTTGCGTTGAAATATCTTGTAAATTTTTCTTTTTCGTCAACATCTAGGGAGGTTAGCCACAGTGCCATGGGCTTTAAACTTCTTGATGACACTGCGCACGGTAGACACATGAACATTCAGGTCTTTGGAGATGGACTTGTAGCCTTGAGATTGCTCCTGCTTCATCACTATTTGGTTTCTCAAGTCCTCAGACAGTTCTTTGGTCTTCTTTCTTTTCTCCATGCTCAATGTGGTACACACAAGGACACAGGACAGTGGTTGAGTCGACTTTAATCCATGTCAACTGGCTGCAATTGTGATTCAGTTATTGCCAACACCTGTTAGGTGCCACAGGTAAGTTACAGGTGCTGTTAATTACACAAATTAGAGAAGTATCACATGATTTTTCGAACAGTGCCAATACTTTTGTCCACCCCCTTTTTTATGTTTGGTGTGGAATTATATCCAATTTCAATTTGGCTTTAGGACAATTCTTTTTGTGTTTTTTCATTTAAGACAAATTAAATGAAGATAATAATACCAAATAATTTGTGTTTGAAATCATTTTCAGGAAGAAAATGAGTATTATCTGACAGAATTGCAGGGGTGTCAATACTTTTGACCATGACTGTGTGTATGTATATATGTATGTGTGTGTTTTGAAGATTATTTAGTATTAAAATGATGTTTACAGTTGTATTTTATAATGTGATTTTAACACGAGCATTTACATAGAGAGAACTGCTGTATGTAAAGGCTCATGTTAAAATCGCATTGCATATGGATGTCATACTGATGTGACACTGTTTCTAGATGCAAGGAAATCGCATCCTCGCGTTGCAAATGGATCACTGTTCAGGGAACAGTTGTGCGATTCTCGGCCGTCAAAATCTGACAGATTTTTAATTTTTACTTTTATTATACGGTAAGTGTGACTCCAGCCTCACTGTCATAATGAGCTCACTGATGGATTACCGGACAACTCCTTCTTCAACCAGCAGCGTGCAGGGAAAACAAAAACCTGTAAAATGCAAATGGTGCAAAATGATTAATAAATACAGTGCTGGCAAAAAAAAATCTTTACACTTGCGCAGCAAAAAAAAACTTTACATATAAAATCCACATCATAATTTCACTTTTTAAAAGTGTACACAATGGGGGAGATAATAAAAAACTGTCTAATATTAAAGCTGGCTTTGTTGCAAATGTCATCCAATCAACGCTCAGTTTTCACTTCTCTGGTAAAGCGAAAGCTGCACTCTGATTGGTTGTTATATGCAGCTCAGCCAGTTTTGCTATTAGGCAGTCTTTTATTATCTCCCTCAGTTTTTTATTATCTCCCACAATGGGTCGAAAGTAGCTTAAAATGGAAGAGAAATTCCGTGCCTTGACTCTGCTCGAGAAGGGGGATTCGGTGATTGCTGTAGCTAGAAATCTGGGAGTGTCAAGAGAAGCAATTTATCAACTGAAGAGGTCGGCGGCATCATTGCCTCCTGGGATGGTACCGCAAAGAAAGTCAGGCTCTGGAACCTAAGAAGACTACACCAAGGACTGATAAGCTTCTGAAGTGTGAAGTGATGTCACATCCTTCTATAACTGCTGTTGAACTAAAAAACAAGTAAAAAAATAGTACCAAAACTAATATATCCAATAACTTTATTTCAAAACCAAAAAATGGGATTAAAAACTTAGCACAACGCCCAAAATCCCTATCGTTAGGGATTGGGTAGATAAAAAATCTGGCCTGATAGTTAAAGGGCAGATGGGTGGGAGCAGGATAAAAAACCCTATATGTCCCTGATTACTCCCTGCCTGTCAGCGGAGGTTGGCACCCTCTTGGACGCAATATGGCGCCCCCGCTCCTCGACGGCTAACCCTAAAGGCCCTACAAATCCCTATAGTAATGTGGGGATGCTAAATACCTCTATATACCTACTAACTAGCACCCAGACACACCAAACCACATATACCACCAAAAACACCAGACGGTGAATCACCAATAATAAATTAAGTTAGGAAAGCACGATCTGACCGTACCACGCCCTACAGATATATTGATATAAGGCTATCCTACTTAATGGCTATTGCACCCTCCAAAAACCCTACCTGGTAATACCTGCCTGACGGCGGAGGTTGGCACCCTCTTGGACACAAATTGGCGCCCCCGCTCCTCGGCGGCTGTCCCTACTGACCCTTGGACGGTCCCTATAAAACAGGGAACCTGTAAATATGTGTCTAAGGGGCTACACTAGTGTGCCTTGCCAAATTACCCCTATTGCTCGGTCAGACCAAACTCAGATACCCAATGACTCAAGCACACCGTGGTCTAGAACGCTATCCTTGTTAAAGCCCACCAGAGTATTCAACAGATATTAGCACATATTAAATGGGTATAACCATAACCTCCCCCAGGTAAAGTTTTGTAAATCTTAGATGCTCATAGCCACAACACTAACTCAGATATGGAGATCTCGTGTTACCAAGGGCACAATACAACTGATATATAAACATTCATACGGTGCCCCAATTGTAAACGTACAAATGGTGAAATACCAAAAAGAATATCAATAAAAGACCAGATACACTTATCTGTGTTCAGGTCTCGCCTCTACGCGTTTCCCCCCCATGATATGGTTCCTCAGGAGGCGTATGGGTAAGTCAAAATCCGTGTGCTGAAGACACATCAGAGATAGGTGCTGTGCCTGGTTGTAGGCCCTATGCTCCTCCAGAACATCACAACTAGGACAATTCGTCACCGCCTGCAGAAGGACCTGGGTCTACCAAGTTGCCGTGCCGCAAAGAAGCCCCTGCTCACAGCAGCAATGAAGAAGAAAAGGCTTGCCTTTTTTAAGAAATATCAAGATTGGACATCTGAAGAGTGGAAGAAAGTGATGTTTAGTGATGAGAGCACTTTCAGGCTGGTCAGGGGAGGCTCAAAGGTTGTGCGTCGTCCGAGTACCGTGTCACGGTATGACTCAAAATATACAGTACTAAAGGAGGTGCTGAAGACACTGTGGGTAAACATGGACTCCACATACTTAGCCAGCCTTGCTGAATCCATTCCTAAATGACTGCAGATGGTGATAAAATGTAAGGGTGACATGACAAAATACTAATTGTAATAAAATATCCACAAAAAAACACTTGAATCCACATAAATATTAAGATTTTGTGGTTTCATTGAACGTGTAAAGATTTTTTTGCCGGCACTGTATATATAATTTCACCAAAGTTGTCCATATCCTTCAATAGCTGCACAGTGGGGTACATAGAGATCGCTGTGTGGGATCTAAGCAATTGTCCCTACAAGTGTCAAAAGTAATCTGACTGAATGCCACATGTGTCTTCTGCATGGTCAGCAGTGCTCAAATGAATGGTCGCAGTGCGTCTACCAAAATAATTTCCAATAGAGGGGTCCTAAGGGTCTCTTCTTGTCAATTAAGAAGTAGTGCTAAGGCTAGGTTCACAGGTAGGATATTTGGTGCGTACTTGCATGCTGAAAATCTGCAGCGTAATATAGTCGCAGCTAAGTACATGAGACTCCAGCAAACCTCATCGTTTTCGGTAGAAATTTTCACCAAAACTCCGAGAAAATCCGCATGTAACGCACACAGATTTATCTGCTGAAAACGCTGCGGAAAAATCACAACCAAATATGCATCTTCTGACGCTTAGTCTACGGCCGTGTTTCTGCAATTCACATTTTGCTGTTCTTTTACTGAAACTGCTGCAGTACTGCATTATTTTGGCGTAAATTTTCAAAAAAGGATTAGATAAAGTGATTGTTATTTGGTGTGGGAAGGTCTTTAAAATAAAAAAAAAATCCCAGGATAGTGAAGTGAAGGAAAAACCTTTGTCTCTGTAACTCTGTCTGTTTCTTACAGGGAGAAGAGGTTTATTGTAAGTACGTGCTGACCTGTGCCGGACTTTTCTCTGACCGTGTGTCCCAGATTAGCGGCTGTAGCGCAGAACCTCGCATCGTTCCTTTCCGGGGAGATTATTTGGTGCTAAAGCCAGAAAAGTGTTATCTGGTTAAGGGGAACATTTACCCAGTAGGTCTCACATCATCATTTTTATCCCCTGTTGGCAGATCATTTCTACTGTTCTTACATTTACTCACCATTTACAGATCTTATTGCATCATCCTTGAAAACTATTTTTTTTCTTGCATGATATTTTCTCCTCTAATCACATCTAAAGCTGCAAAGATTGTCTGCAGGTAGTAGAAGATGCCAGTAAGATATTTATGTTTTTCTCCATATTTGGCTGCAGGTTCCAGATCCACGTTTCCCATTTCTCGGGGTCCACTTCACTCCACGCATGGATGGTAACATCTGGCTCGGCCCAAATGCCGTGTTAGCTTTTAAAAGAGAAGGCTACAGACTGTGCGACTTCAATGCTAGAGATTTTGGAGAAGCCATTACGTACAGGTAGAGTTCTGATTATTTTCTATCATTTATGCATCTTAGCGGTGGAGCGCCCATTATATAATACTCTGATCTGGGTTTTCCTGGTGCGCTTACTTGGAGTTTCTGATGTGTAGTAACATGACTGCTTTCTTCTAAAAACAGTGCCTCACCTGTCCACAGGTTAAGTGTGGTGTTGCAACTCTGCGCAATTAACTCTTAACTCTTCCCGAAGTGTGAAGTACATGTACGCCACACATCAGATGCCTGTGTATGGAGCAGGCTCAGGAGCCAAACTCACTCCACAAATGGTCTATGACAGCTGCGTTATACAGCCGGCAACCGCCTGTAACAGCAGCAGTTAACCCCTGAAGAGTCACTGTTAATTCCACGATTGTGCTGTGCTAGACAGCCTCCAGCATCCTCGTTCTCAGCCATGAGTATATTGTAGGGTGCTGACCAAGGAAGCTAGTTTGCAGTTCTAGCTGGCGAGCTGCGTTTTGCAACCATTGCTCTATCCACCTTGTGTACCACTCTGGTCTTTTATATTTCAGCGGCCTTCGTAAATTGGTCCTGAAGAATCTGGTTTATGGGATGGGGGAGATGTATCGAGCGTTGTTTCTACAAGCGCAGCTGAAGGAATTGCAGAAATTCATCCCAGAGCTGTCCAGTAACGATATTCTCAGGTGAGATCCGGTTCTGAAAGAAAATTTTATAAAGTTTTTATTAATTTTGTTTTGTCATCCTTTTTGTGCTGATTGACTTTGCACCGAGTTCATCAAAATGGGCACATAATATGTGATGAACTGGCACACATTCAGTGAAACCTATTTTGTCGACTCCTTTCTTTGCTTTTTTTTTCTAAATTAAAAAAGAAAAGTCGCAGAATCCTTTAAAATAATATTTGAAGGGAAGCTGACAACTGATACATTCCCCCTGATCCACGGCTGTTAAATTTCAGCCAGGTACATTTGACACTGAAACGCTGTGAAACATACTTTTAAAAGTCGCCTGGGTCCGAGCTGCACGAGAGACCAGTCGCACATACCCTGGCGGATCCTCACCTTTCCTCTTCGGGAAAAAGAAAACTCAAAGTACACATTTATGAACTGCAAAATGGATTTCCCATGCAAATGAATAGGAAGATTTTTCCAAACGCTCCAAGAGCACAGCCTGAAGCTACGTTTTCACAATGCGCTTTTGGTGAGTTATTTTATTCTGTATACTAAAAAAAAATGCAAGTAACCTATATTACTTTATTGGATGCAGAAAATCTGCAGCATCAAAAACTTTCAAAAGCTCATTGTGGGAACATGAACTTAATGGTGCTTTTTTATTATTCCTCTGTATAGGTATGTCATGCAGGTCACCTGGTGGCAAAATAGGTGGTGTCAATCAGGACCCCCTCTCCCCGGCCGTCCCATTTTAGCCGTATATGCTCCCTCTAGTATGGGAACATGGGGATGAGAGTGATATAAGCACATGTCAGTACCCTTTCTAATGCAACTTGTGTAGAAAAATAATGTTATTACGGAGGGCTGCTGCTACCCTGCTGCATGGTTCAGACTCCCCCCACCTCCCCAGCATGCTCTAGTTGTACTCCATAGATGTTACTGGGGATCACACACAAACCTGGATCTGCACGCTGCAGTGCCTATACATGAGGGAGCTGCAGTACCTGGCACGGCCACCACCAAGAGTATGCAGCTGCCCTTGCAGTCAGCTGGTTTGATTATGATGGCACCTACGAAATGGTCCTGAATAACCCCCATAAACCTTTTATTTGTAGGGGTCCCTCTGGAGTCCGTGCTCAGGCTCTGGATCGTGACGGGAACCTTGTAGACGATTTTGTTTTTGATGGAGGTTCTGGAGCCATCGCCAGCCGCATTCTGCACGTGAGAAACGCCCCGTCCCCGGCCGCTACCTCTTCCATGGCGATAGCCGAGATGATCGCCTCTGAAGTGGAAAAACGGTTTAACCTCTGACGGAGCCGCTGTGTCACTGACTAACTGATCAGACCTGCTTAGGAAGGAACTTCTACAGTCACTGAAAGAACTAGGACGTTCTGCAGCTTTTGCAGAACATCAAGAATTCCCTGAATCCTACTCGCTTATAATGTGTTTGGATGGGAAGAGTCATGTCTAGTGTGAATAGATCTGTACGTGTAGGTGGGGATAGAACTACAAACAGACAACGCAGAGCATTGGGTGCAATGGTTGTGGGGAGGGATGTCCGCCGACAAGCAGCGACCCCATCCTCTGATCTGATGATGTACGGCTTTTCTAGGGTCGATGCACACAATGCGTTTTAGATTTAAGGGGTTATTTCCCCCAAAAAGGAAGAAAATTTAGTAGTCTGGGAGTTCCAGTAATCAGCAAGTTATTTCCCATCACCTTTTGGAAATAGTCTTTTTAAATAGTGTGAGGTTCCAAGGGGAGAAGTACTAGAAAACAGATATGTTTCTCCCCGTTTCATTTCATATATATCACGGTATTGATTGTGAAGCTGTTTATTTAACTATAATCCGGTCCTGGTTTTCTTTAGTGATCAGCCTGAAAGGACTGGTGCTTCCCTTCCACACATTCAATCCAGCTTTTGACTCCTGACTGCTTCAGCTGATATAATCAGGAACTGCTGGGATCTCAGGCTCTCATCTGCTGGTCTGGGAAACTGACACAGTAAGGTTGCACAAACTTCTTTCTTGTTGTGTAGGTTTATTTTGCAGTTAGTATCTTGTTGTTAGTTAGTGGCCAGACGGCCTTAGACATTTTATTTCATGTTTGGCACGTGTAACATTGTACGGCAAATGTGTACAATAAATACACCTGACACATACCTGTGTGGAACTCGCTAGCCTGCTATTGTTTGTTGTGACTCCATAGCCACCTGCTTGGGCCAAAGCAGAGATCCCTGATGAGCTATAGCTCCACAATAGGTTTAAAGGGGTTGTCCACTACTTTCATGTAACCCACCCAATGTATCCCCCCAGGGCCCCTAATGAATTGTGTAAATACCGTCTGTTGCCGTTTTCGCCTGTGAGCGGCGCTATTCCGGCGGCTGGGTACAGGTCACATGACCCCCAGGCTGCATTCGCCGCTTATTTCCGCTGACGTCACGTCAATTTCCAGACTCTCGAAATTGACGTGACGTCAGGAGCAGGCGTGACCAGCCCCCACAGTCAGCAGTCACTCAGCAAGAGTGACTGGGCTGGGGGCTGCCTGCGGGGCTGTGCTGGGGGCGGGCGGGGCTGTTCTGGCTCTGCTGGGATGATTGTGTGGACGCCGGCGTCTGTGTGCCCGCATGTGCCGCTCGGCGCCGGGGTCTGTGTGCCGGCATGTGCGGCTCGGCGCCGGGGTCTGTGTGCCGGCATGTGCGGCTCAGCGCCGGGGTCTGTGTGCCGGCATGTGCGGCTCGGCGCCGGGGTCTGTGTGCCGGCATGTGCCGCTCTGCACCGGGGTCTGTGTGCCGGCATGTGCGTCTCGGCGCCGGGGTCTGTGTGCCGGCATGTGCGGCTCAGCGCCGGGGTCTGTGTGCCGGCATGTGCCGCTCTGCACCGGGGTCTGTGTGCCGGCATGTGCCGCTCTGCACCGGGGTCTGTGTGCCGGCTTGTGCCGCTCGGCGCCGGGGTCTGTGTGCCCGCATGTGCCGCTCGGCGCCGGGGTCTGTGTGCCGGCATGTGCGGCTCGGCGCCGGGGTCTGTGTGCCGGCATGTGCCGCTCGGCGCCGGGGTCTGTGTGCCGCTCGGCACCGGGGTCTGTGTGCCGGCTTGTGCCGCTTGGCGCCGGGGTCTGTGTGCCGGCATGTGCCGCTTGGCGCCGGGGTCTGTGTGCTCGCATGTGCGGCTCGGCGCCGGGGTCTGTGTGCCGGCATGTGCCGCTCGGCGCCAGGGTCTGTGTGCCGGCATGTGCCGCTCGGCGACGGGGTCTGTGTGCCGGCATGTGCCGCTCGGCGCCGGGGTCTGTGTGCTCGCATGTGCCGCTCGGTGCCGGGGTCTGTGTGCCGCTTGGCGCCGGGGTCTGTGTGCCCGCATGTGCCGCTCGGCGCCGGGGTCTGTGTGCCGGCTTGTGCCGCTCGGCGCTGGGGTCTGTGTGCCCGCATGTGCCGCTCGGCGCTGGGGTCTGTGTGCCGGCTTGTGCCGCTCGGCGCCGGGGTCTGTGTGCGCTATGCGTCGGCCCGACGTACCGACGCACGTTGTGAAATTTGTGCACGACGTGGGCAGCGGATGCAGTTTTTCAACGCATCCACTGCCCATTCTGAAGTGCGGGGAGGAGGGGGCGGAGTTTCTGCCGCGCATGCGAGGTAGAAAATAGCGGGCGTACCGGACAAAAAGAGTTCACTTGAAAGTTTTTTCGTGCCGACGGTCTGCAAAAACACGACTGATCCATCGCTAATACAAGTCTATGGGTAAAACGCATCCTGTGAGCACATTTGCATGATCCGTTTTTTATTTTCACTGACTTTTTTTTCCGCCGGATTTTTTTTTCTGCCGTATCGTTTTTTTCCCGCGGGATACGTTTTCCGCCGGATCTGTTTTTTTCCACCAGATCCGTTTTTTCCGCCGGTTCCTTTTTTTTACGCCGGATCCGGTTTTTTTACGCCAGATCCTTTTTTTCTCATAGAGTTGTATTAGCGCCGGATTGCGACTAATGGCCACACGTTTCATCCGTTTTTTCCAGTATCCGTCAAAAAAGCTGTTTCCGCCGGATGGAAAACACATACAGAGGAACGGTTTTTCTGTCCGTCGAAAAAACGCACAGCGACGGATCTAGCAAAAAAACGGATGAAACGTGTGGCCACCAGGCGCAATCTGGCGCTAATACAACTCTATGAGAAAAAAACGGATCTGGTGGAAAAAAACGGATCCTGCAAATGTGCTCGCAGGATGCGTTTTACCCGTAGACTTGTATTAGCGACCGTCCGTTGTGCTACGGATCAGTCATGTCGTGTAAAAAATAGTTATATACTCGCCATCCGGCGTCCCCCGCATCCAGGCCATGTCGTGACGTTCCGTTGCCAGTAATGTCTTGCGGCCATAACACGTGATGATATAGCGGTCTCGCAAGAACGCTACGCCATGTTCGGGCATTGCCGCAATGCATTATTTAGACCGGATCGTCGCGAGTAGTGTGAAAGGCTGGCGCGGAAGGTGAGAATATAATGTAATTGTTTTTTTTATTTTTAACATCATAAGTTTTTATTATTGATGCTGCATAGGCAGCATCAATAGTAAAAAATTGTGCACACTTAGACGATTAATGACAGCGTTAAAGGACTGCGTTACACCGCGTTATGCCGTGCAGAAACGCAGTCCTAAAACGTTATCTGGGCGCTGACTGGACGGAAGTAGTGGGGGGCCAATTTGCGTCCGGACTGTGCCTGTAGCTAAATGGTCGCGGCCAAGCAGCGACCGGTGATTTGCGTTGAAATAGACGTACATATCCCTTACACTATTACATATATATATATATATATAATATATATATATATATATATATATATATATATATATATATATTGCAAGACTTTTTTTTATATGCTACTAGATGGCAGCCCGATTCTAAAGAATCGGGAGTCTAGAATCCATATATACTTTATTTATTCAAATGTAAGAATAATACAATTAATAAATAATAAGAAAGAACAAAAAATGGCTGCACTCACCAGCTCTTGACAATTCTTGTTATTTAAGGTACAGTTACACAGGATCCATGAACATGCTTATGAGGGGAGGGATGAAAGACATCAGACGACAACTTTGCGTGTTGTGGCAAATGCCACAACAACGGTTCTTTGCTTAAGAACAATAATGTAAATAATAAATAATATGTATCAATAACTATGTATATTGGTATGTTCTATGACATTTTAAAATATTTCATTATTATGTGGAAAGGCTCTTAGTACCCATACTGGCGCATACTTGTGTGCCCATCAGGTATTTTCACAGTAATTTTACATCTGATGGGTTGGTATGAAACGTTTTTAATCATCTCTTGGGCTTAGCTAAGCCTTCATTTTAAATAATTCTAATAGGTACAACAGAAATAAAAGCCTTTTTGTGTACCCAAATTTTTTGTGTTTATTTTTACAGAAGTGTAAAATTTAAGAAATCAACGTTCATAGTACACCGATGGGCTAATATAAGCATGCCCATCAACCACATCACGGTAGCCTTTGAACTGATGGGTCCTAACTAACTGATTCCTATTTCTTAATACTCAGACCTCTTTCACATCTGCATGTTTCTGATATTTGCAGAAGTAATGTTAAAAACAATACAACTTCCACACTTGGCACCAAAGAACTGACCTACAACACACTTTCAGCAAGTGCCATGCAATGTAGATGAAGCTTGGAGTTAACTTGCAGTAAATGCAGCAAACGCGGCTTCGGCAATTGCATTAAATGCAGCCACAACAAAAACACTGGTAAGTGGAGATTTTGTGGCGAAAACAGCAGAAACCACATGTGCCGCACCTGCCGCAAGTGAAGTACAAATTCCGTATACATTGCATGCAACTTACAGCAAGAGTGGCGTGGGTCAGCCCTTAGGCAGGACGTGCAGAAATAGCCTTTTTTCCACCATAAATTCTCCAAATAGCAGAAAAATGTTGATGTGAAAGCAAAATCTCTATTCTTTCCCTATCTATCTAAAAATGTACCTATCTATATATCTATTTCTATGTACAGAACACACCTGAAGATAGAGATGTGTGTGAACAGCCATCCCACCCGTCTCTTACCTGTTCACAAAAACCTCACCCTTTTTAAAAACAAAATGAAATCTCTCAGCAGCTATACTGCTGGAGCTTCAAATACAGGTTCCTATCACCAAATACAGGCATTTGAATGATACACATCTTACATCTTGTACTTAATGTGTGTTCTACTTACCTATAAAAATATGTATTGATATATCATATTTCTAAATTTATGTAGATATGATATAGAGTGATTAACCCTATATGCTAATGAGTACGTATGTTATATACGTATTTCCTACATAAGTAATTTTTTTTTATTTATTTTTTTTTTCCTTATCTCTACACATAGAATTTGCCTATTGCTGTCTATGTTATTAGAAAAACTGAATAATGAAAAAAAAGAAAATTAAGTTTAAACTAAAATATTTTTGTACACAATATTACGTGTGAAGACTTTAGTACTATCAGCCAATAATTGTCCTTGAAGTGGTGTATTAACCACTTTAACCCTCACATTGCAACATTGCTTCACCCTGGAAAAAGCAACATACAATTGACCATGGGCAAAAGCAGGTTCTGGTAGATAAATGCCAACTCGATGGAGGGTCTGGCCTTGAGATTTATTTATGGTCATTGCAAATGCGGGCTTGATGGGAAATTGTCTCCGTCTTAATTTAAAAGGTAATCCAGTCTCTGATGGACACAAATCAATTCGTGGAATGAATACCACATTTCCTGCTGCTGACCCACTAATTACTTTAGCCAGTATGATATTGGCATGTAAGGCAGTGACAATGAGCCGCGTACCATTGCAGAGACCTTTGTTCGTGTTCACATTACGTAATAACATGACAATGGTGCCAATTTTAAGTTTCAGCCGATGTGAAGGCATACCAGTTGGTGTTAGTGAATTCAAAAACTCAAGTGGGTATTGATCGAGGTCATCAGCTTCATCAGGATCGATGGAATCATCACTGATATATTCAGTATAGTCACCTATCAATAAATCCATGACTTGGGAATTGACTTTCTCAACGTCCTCATTTTTTGGACATAAAATTGCATGAGATGCAGCTGTATTTATACTTTCGGTGTCATTCACATCAATACAAAGATTATCTCCAAAAATTTCAATTATTAAAGAGCCAGTACATACCATGTCTGGAGGAATTTCAATTACATCATCTCCAAGGTTATGTTCATTAGATAGTTCACCATTTCCCAGTTGAAGCAACCAACTGCTGTAGTGAGGATCAATGGAGCGCATGTTGTTAATAAGTGGCAGGCGAGTAAAATGTTGCCAGTGTTGTGAATATTTTATACAGCTCTCTACAACATCAGTTCTTGTCACATGAGGGATGACAGGAAGACATTGTCTAAAGTCGCCTCCAAAAACAATCACTTTACCTCCAAACGGTGTTTTTTCTTTGTGAGCTACATTTGTTGTCATGACATCACGTAAAACTCTATCAATGACATGCAATGCATATTTGGATAGCATTGTGCACTCATCAATAATAAAAAGTTTAGTGCTGTGCAAATCTTTTGCTGCATCGGTATCATTCTTAATCCTGGAAACAGATGTTTCATTCACAGGAATTGGAATCCCATAAAGAGAATGAATGGTTCGTCCACCTTGTAGCAAGTTGGCGGCAATTCCAGTAGTGGCAGCAGGTGACACAATGTCTCCTTGTCCTCTTAGCTGATGTAGGAGTAGATGATATAGGTACGTTTTTCCGCTGCCACCAGGACCATCAAGGAAAAAACACTTTGCTGTAGAATTAGTGTCTTCTAAAGCTTGAGTGATAGCATCAAAAGCAAAAAGTTGGTCCTCATTTAGAGTAGCTTTCATTTCAGCAGCTGCTGATAACTCATAATCTTTATCATACTGTGGGAGGAGGTGTTGTTTCTTGACTGGACGTGGCAAATTAAAATCAATATAAGTTTTGCCATGAGCTTTAAGAACATGTTGGACATCTGTCATAGCATAGCCTTCACAATTGACACACTCCAGAGTGTCGGAGTGGTATGCATGGCAGTAGTCTTCTACAAAGTGTTCCTTAAATTCATCCCATAAGTCCCGAGGTTTAGCTGGAGGACCAAAAATACAAATGTAGGCAAACATGTCACGTAGCTCTGCTGGCATGTTGAGAATACTGGCATCAAGTAATGTATTTCTCCACAGACTATCATCAAATAGTAAGCCAAGAGCTAATGCCGCATCTTTGAAGGTTTCATGTGTGACTCCGTGTACAGTTTTTATGCTGTCAAAACTGGTTGCACCTTTGACATGTAACAATAACAATCTTAAATAGTAGCGTTCTTGGTCTTTCACACTGACAGTATACATTCGTCCAATCACAGAACCACCTGCTCGCTTTCTAACTTCCCAAGAACCTTCTTTCCAAACATAGTTTTCGGGAATTTCACGGTATAAATAAATATGAGCATGATGGTCATTCTGATTAAGCTTGAAGTAGGCCACAAGTGTAGAATTTTGATGGAGCTTTTGTTTGATGTTTCCAATAGAGTCATCCTCATGAAAATAGAGTGGCTGAGAATGCGGTAGATGTACAGCAAGGCGAATGATGCTATGAGATTGTTTATGCATTGGATATGAGAATATTCGCCAAGCTGCCTCTGGTGCACTGACAGATCTTGAATCCATGAATTGGTGTGTTTCATCATGTTGGATGTTAGTCTGGCAGATTTCAAGATTGGCTTCATCATGTCCTTTGTAGACGTATTTAAATAAATATTTCACAGCCTGAATGGAACCACAAACTTCGACATTTATATGGCACTTGTATTTTAATAGCAGGAACGGATTATATGGAACCACCCACGAATTATCAATCATGTTAGAATGGTGTTGAAAAGATGGGCCAAAGTGTCTGCGGTAAGTAGGATAGGCGTCCTTAGCTATGATGGTTCTTGGTTGCAAATCTTTAGGGAAACCTTTTGTACACTTCCCCAGATCCATACAGGGAGAATTTGGGTTGTGTTCTCCACACGGACCATGAATCATATGTTGGAGAACAATTTTATGGAGCTGAGGGTAGTGGGTAGGATTGGGAATTTCAGCCCACACTGTATTGTCTATGTCCTCCTCAGTCCTTAATTTGGAGTTGCTGTCCAGAATAATCAAAATGTGAGCGTGTGGAAGGCCACGTTTTTGAAATTCAATTACATGAACCATAGCGCAAACTTTCCCAAATAATCCATTGTTAATGTCTTTTAAGAGTGCTTCCAGTTTTATTTTGAAAACACGTGCCACCAAATCAGGTCTATATTCCACACGCTGCCAAGGTTCCAAATTCTCAGTAATCTCATTCCATTTCGGATTACAGGTCATGGTGATGAATAGATCAGGACGACCATATTTAGTCACAATAGCCATGGCATCCTGGTACCGCTGCTGCATATTCCTGGGACTGCCTTCAAACGAAGATGGTAAAATGACCGTTTTTCCAATGGGGATGCCCTTCTCAATGGATTTTTTCTGGAGATGTTCCTGGAGTACACAATAATCCTCTACTTTCAAATCCTTTTGGTGTTGACGGATATAATTTAGGCGATTTGCCTCGATTTTCACATAAGCATCCACTAAGTACTGCTGAGTGAGTTTGCCACCATTCAGGAGTGGATTAAACTGATTACGGACAGACCGCACATAGCAGTAATATTGCAGTTGTGTAACTCTGCGTGGACTTTGCCCTTGTTGCTTGAGGCCATCATGCCAGCCCTGGTCTCCGTAAGGGAAAAATAAAGGATAGAGTAAAGCATCTAAATTACTGTGTAGAATGCTGACCTGTTGTGTTCTTGGCGCCAAAGGATTTTTGGGGTCCGGTTGTAAATGTATTAAAATATCACGATTAAATGGTGGCTCTCCATTGTCATTTTCAAATACGACAGCAACTTCATTGACAGTTGGATTATTATATCGGCGAGGGTCTTGATTCCGATCTTGTTTAAGGGCCATGATGATATTTGGCATGAGAGTGCCATTAGCTTCAGCTTTAAGATGTTCTTCATGTTCCACATCTCGTAACATTTTGTAGGCAGCAACAAAGGGATTCACATTGTCTAACTGAAGAGCAATTATACTCATCAAAGTGGGATGACATTTTTGATTTTGTTCACAGTTTAAACGTTGTTCATTAGCGGTAGCGGTATCCAAAATATACAGTTGGGCATAAGCTGGAACTTGATCATCACTGGGATGTAGAGTTCCAGTACGATGATATATTTGTCCATGTATACGGAAACAGTAAGGGCCATGTCCAGGTGGAGGGGATATATTGGCACCCATGGAGGCGAAAGCAAATGAGCTGTTAATACTACGAATATTTTCCATGAGATTCTTACTGAACTCACTCTCCCCTGTCAGCAATCGTTTAAAGACCTCGGGATATTGGGGTATAGGTATATGCACTTTACTCTTGTGACAACACAGAGTAAAATTTTTATCTGCTGGTATCTCAGCATTAAAATGTAATGCTTGACAATGTTCACATAAATAGTTCATAGGACCACAGGAGTGTTCTACTATGGTACTGTCATCATTAGTAAAACCTGTAGGATGTTGAGGTACAGGTTGTGATAACGGAGCATTGGAATGTTTCTGTAAGCCAACATATATAAAGCGTGGACCTGGTAGAGGATCTTCACTGTCCACAGATTCAATCACTGAGGAGTTGGAAGGTGTATCGTGGTCAGAGTTTATTAATATGGAGGTGCAAGCGGTTTTTTTGCGCCATTCACGGCGTGCACCAGCTGCATTTGGTAATGGTTTGTTTGTTGCCTTAGAAGAGTCAGGTGTGAAGCATGTCTTATAAGCAGACTTAACAGTGTGCAGGCGACGGCGTTTATCATTTGGAGTGTAAGTAGGACAGTGTTTGCGCTTACGTGCAGATTTACCAACGGTTAAAGGAGCTTCAAGCTGCACACATTCTATGAATGGAGACAAAGAAGCTGTATTGTGGGCAGAATCTATGACTGAGGACGTGGAAATATTATGTTTGCAACGTTGAGAGCGTGCAGCAGCAGCTTTATTACTTAATCGATTAGTTTTGTCCTCAAAAGACTCATTAGTAATGCGTTTATTGCAAGCAGCATTAACAGTGTCCAGGCGCTTATGTCTGTCCTCTGTAGTCTCGTTAGCACGCTGTTTGTGCTTACGTGCGGCATCGGCAGCTTTTCGCTCTGCATCATTACCATACTTTATATCAGACCTGATCTTACGTGCGCCATCAGCAGCTTTGGGCTCTGTGTCATTAGTATACTTAACAGTGTCCAGGCGCTTATGTCTGTCCTCTGTACTCTTGTTAGCACGCTGTTTGCGCTTACGTGCGGCATCGGCGTCTTTTTGCTCTGCATTATTAGTATACTTTCTATCAGACCTAATCTTACGTGCGCCATCAGCAGCTTTGGGCTCTGTGTCATTAGTATCCTTACTATTAGAGCTCATGTTGGCTAAGCTAAACAGCTTTAAGCGTGGTGGTGGCAAACAACAGGTTAATAAGAGGCAGTGTCAGGTAGTATTAAAATAGCCAGTTAATAATAGGCAATAGTTCTTTGCAGGAATGCAGATATTAATAAATAGGCAGTTTATATTGCAGAGAAATTGCTGGGCAATAATGGACAATGTCCTTATGTGGCAAATAATAGAGCAATATACCCAATGTGGCAAAGAAGAGGTTAATAAACGGCAGTCTCTCAGTATAACAGTCAGTGAATAATAGGCAGTATATGGAGAAAACACCAAACAAAAGTTCAAAATTGGTGTGAAAATGTCACTGAACCACTTCACAACTAAATATATATAGTTTTGGTAAATGGTATCATTTTTTTGACGAAATTCGGCAGGAGCTTGAAGAGCAACGTCACTGGGCCCGCCTCCACGCAGTAGAAACTTGCTGTGAGGTAAAAATTCAAAAATCACACCAAAATGGCAGGCGGAGTGTGTCACAGTACGGCACGTTTCTGATTGGTCGCTCGCAGCAGGCGGCAACCAATCAGACACTGGACACTGTTGACGTCACTTATCTCCGGACATTATCTCCGGACATTATCTCCGGACATTATCTCCGGACATTATCTCCGGACATTAGCTCCGGACATTAGCTCCGGACAAAGCCACGGAAGTTGGCACAAATTGCAGGAAGTAGTATTCTAGGCAATTAATCTCCGGACATTAGCTCCGGACATTAGCTCCGGACATTAGCTCCGGACAAAGCCACGGAAGTTGGCACAAATTGCAGGAAGTAGTATTCTAGGCAATTATATATTAGATACAGTCTTTCATTTCTTGTCTGCGCATTCTATGAATTGAGTGTTGTCTGCTACAATGTGAAAATATTGAATCATATGGTACTGCTGCTTATGTATGTTGTGTCATCACCAATCATCCATCATTTTTACTCGTATATATTATGCCTTGTTGGATTGTTTAATAAAGTTATGTATTTTTTAATTATTACTCGTTCTTTGGATTATAATTTTGGGGCGTTATTCTACGGTGGTCTCTATACATATAAATTAAAATGGGAGTTTTCTTGTTGTCCGGTGATAACTTTGCCATCTCTCATGAACAGAGTAACAATTGATGTTTCAAACATGTCGATTTATATTCAATTAATAGCTATGGAAATATCTATAGATATATGGATAGATATATCTCTGTATTTAAATATCCAGCCATCCCATATCTATCTATCTATCTATCTATCTATGTTCTGTCCTCACTAGCTGAGGCAGGCTCTCCAATAAGGAGACTGTGGTTGAGTCTGTGCTTTATTAAACGTAGTGGTATATTGATGCGGTGAAACTGTGAACAATGATATACATAGTATCAGTGCATGGCATAGAACAGATACATAATACACATGATATGCATAACATTTAGAAAGCTAGTGACTAAACTAGGAGTACAACTGGTTAAACTAAGCTAATATAGAGCAGAAATATCTATAGGAAGCATAAAGACATACCGGCAATGCAATCGCAAGGGGGATGAAGTGAAGCGTCTTTCCTTGAAGGCAAACCAAAGAAAGTGAAAGGAAAAATGGAGGGAAATGGAGGCTGAGCTACCATAATGCATTGCAAAGGAGGAGGAGAATCAGACATGGATAATGCAAAAACAAGATTAAACTGCCAACATAACTCTGACAGCTAGAGGGAGCCAAAGCATCACAAACAAATAAAGGTATGAATATCCATACTGAGAAACCTGCAATTATGCAAAGAGATAATCAGGGTAACAATATTAGATGGCGGCGACAGAACACTCCCCGTCTGGCATCAACGGATGTCACTACTCCTTTCTTCCGAAGGCAACAATAGGACCAGTTCAGATACAGGTCTGGAAAATGTCTTAGGTTCATTCCCTTTGGTCATCCTTAGCTCAACTTTGCGGACGTTGCCATCCTTGCTCGGGAACGTTGCGATAACTAGACCAAGTGGCCACAGGTTCCGATGAATTTGACAGTCTTTCACAAGAACAAGGTCACCTATGTTCAGATTAGGTTTAGTAGATTGCCACTTTGTACGTGGCTGCAGGGTAGACAAATATTGTTTGCGCCACCTGTCCCAGAAAGTATTTGCAAGACTTTGTACCTGTCTCCATTGACGCTTGTAGAGGTCCTTCGCGTCGAATCCTCTTGGAGGGGCACTGGACAGTCCTGTTTTCTGGGTAAGTAAAGTAGCTGGAGTCAATAACAAAGGCTCCTCAGAGTCGTTAGGAACTGGAACCAGGGGTCTTGCGTTAATTATAGCTGCAGCTTCAGCCATGAAGGTGATGAGACTTTCGTGGGTGAGCCTCCCTGCTCCTTCTTGAAGAAGAGTGGAGTCAAGAATTCTCCGTACTAGACCAATCATTCGTTCCCAAGATCCTCCCATATGTGAAGAGTGAGGTGGGTTGAATGCCCATGTGCAGCCTTGGTCACTGAGGAACCTCTCGAGAGTCTTATAGTTTAGATTTGAGGGTATTCCTAATTCCTTTGCTGCACCAACGAAGTTAGTACCTCTGTCTGAACGTATGTGCTTGATAGGACCACGGATGGCCATAAAACGTCTTAAGGCATTGATGAAGCTTGACGTGTCAAGGGACTCGATGACCTCTATGTGGACGGCTCTGATTGACATGCAAGTGAACATGACTGCCCAACGTTTACTATTGGCTTGGCCGCCTCTCGTACGACGTGTAACAACTGACCAAGGCCCAAACACAGACCAACGCTAGTAAAAGGAGGGTCTGGGCTGAGTCTATCTGCTGGTAGGTCAGCCATCTTTTGGGTTTGAGTTGAACCACGAAGCTTACGGCAGGTAACACATTTGTAGATAACACTACTGATGAGTCTTTTTGCACCGATGATCCACATGCCAGCAGAACTGATGGCTACTTCTGTAAATAGTCTTCCTTGGTGCTTGACCAGATTGTGGTAATGTTGTACGATTAGGTAGGCAACATGACATTTTCCGGGAAGTATAAGAGGGAATTTCTCCACAAACACTGTTATGAAAGGTAATTCAGTACCACAATGGACATAGAGGTCAGCGCACAAACAGTGACCTGGCAATAACCCAAAAAACAAAAACGAGCTCTGAGACGTGGGAACTCTGTTGACCGCAATCCCTAATCCTCTCCAACACACACTAAAGGCAGCCGTGGATTGCGCCTAACGCTCCCTATGCAACTCGGCACGGCCTGAGAAACTAGCTAGCCTGAAGATAGAAAAAAAGCCTACCTTGCCTCAGAGAAATACCAAAACAAAAAAAACAAATTGACAAGCTGGACAGAAAAAAACAGCAAACAAATAGCAAAGAGGAACTTAGCTATGCAGAGCAGCAGGCCACAGGAACGATCCAGGAGGAAACAGGTCCAATACTAGAACATTGACTGGAGGCCAGGATCAAAGCACTAGGTGGAGTTAAATAGAGCAGCACCTAACGACTTCACCACATCACCTGAGGAAGGAAACTCAGAAGCCGCAGTACCACTTTCCTCCACCAACGGAAGCTCACAGAGAGAACCAGCCGAAGTACCACTTGTGACCACAGGAGGGAGCTCTGCCACAGAATTCACAACAGTACCCCCCCCTTGAGGAGGGGTCACCGAACCCTCACCAGAGCTCCCAGGACGACCAGGATGAGCCATATGAAAGGCACGAACAAGATCGGGAGCATGGACATCAGAGGCAAAGACCCAGGAATTATCTTCCTGAGCATAACCCTTCCACTTAACCAGATACTGGAGTTTCCGCCTTGAAACACGAGAATCCAAAATCTTCTCCACAATATACTCCAACTCCCCCTCCACCAAAACCGGGGCAGGAGGATCAACAGATGGAACCATAGGTGCCACGTATCTCCGCAACAATGACCTATGGAATACGTTATGTATGGAAAAAGAATCTGGAAGGGTCAGACGAAAAGACACAGGATTAAGAACCTCAGAAATCCTATACGGACCAATAAAACGAGGTTTAAACTTAGGAGAGGAAACCTTCATAGGAATATGACGAGAAGATAACCAAACCAAGTCCCCAACCCGAAGTCGGGGACCCACACAGCGTCTGCGATTAGCGAAACGTTGAGCCTTCTCCTGGGACAAAGTCAAATTGTCCACTACATGAGTCCAAATCTGCTGCAACCTGTCCACCACAGTATCCACACCAGGACAGTCCGAAGACTCAACCTGCCCTGAAGAGAAACGAGGATGGAACCCAGAGTTGCAGAAAAACTGTGAAACCAAGGTAGCCGAGCTGGCCCGATTATTAAGGGCGAACTCAGCCAAAGGCAAAAAGGACACCCAGTCTTCCTGATCAGCAGAAACAAAGCACCTCAGATATGTTTCTAAGGTCTGATTGGTTCGTTCGGTCTGGCCATTAGTCTGAGGATGGAAAGCCGAGGAAAAAGACAAGTCAATGCCCATCCTACCACAAAAGGCTCGCCAAAACCTCGAAACAAACTGGGAACCTCTGTCAGAAACGATATTCTCTGGAATGCCATGTAAACGAACCACATTCTGGAAAAACAATGGCACCAAATCAGAGGAGGAAGGCAATTTAGACAAGGGTACCAAATGGACCATCTTAGAGAAGCGATCACAGACCACCCAAATGACTGACATCTTTTGAGAGACGGGAAGATCTGAAATAAAATCCATAGAGATATGTGTCCAAGGCCTCTTCGGGACCGGCAAGGGCAAAAGCAACCCACTGGCACGAGAACAGCAGGGCTTAGCCCGAGCACAAATCCCACAGGACTGCACAAAAGTACGCACATCCCGCGACAGAGATGGCCACCAAAAGGATCTAGCCACTAACTCTCTGGTACCAAAGATTCCAGGATGACCAGCCAACACCGAACAATGAACCTCAGAGATAACTTTATTGGTCCACCTATCAGGGACAAACAGTCTCTCCGCTGGGCAACGATCAGGTTTATTAGCCTGAAATTTTTGCAGCACCCGCCGCAAATCAGGGGAGATGGCAGACACAATTACTCCCTCTTTGAGGATACCCGCCGGCTCAGATACACCCGGAGAGTCGGGCACAAAACTCCTAGACAGAGCATCCACCTTCACATTTTTAGAGCCCGGAAGGTACGAAATCACAAAGTCAAAACGGGCAAAAAACAACGACCAACGAGCTTGTCTAGGATTCAACCGCTTGGCGGACTCGAGATAAGTCAAGTTCTTATGATCAGTCAAGACCACCACACGATGCTTAGCTCCTTCAAGCCAATGACGCCACTCCTCGAATGCCCACTTCATGGCCAGCAACTCTCGATTGCCCACATCATAATTACTCTCAGCAGGCGAAAACTTCCTGGAAAAGAAGGCGCATGGTTTCATCACCGAGCAATCAGAACTTCTCTGCGACAAAACAGCCCCTGCTCCAATCTCAGAAGCATCAACCTCGACCTGGAACGGAAGCGAAACATCTGGTTGACACAACACAGGGGCAGAAGAAAAACTACGCTTCAACTCTTGAAAAGCTTCCTCCGCAGCAGAAGACCAATTGACCACATCAGCACCTTTCTTGGTCAAATCGGTCAATGGTTTAGCAATACTAGAAAAATTGCAGATGAAGCGACGATAAAAATTAGCAAAGCCAAGGAACTTTTGCAGACTTTTCAGAGATGTCGGCTGAGTCCAATTATGGATGGCTTGGACCTTAACAGGGTCCATCTCAATAGTAGAAGGGGAAAAGATGAACCCCAAAAATGAAACCTTCTGAACACCAAAGAGACACTTTGATCCCTTCACAAACAAAGAATTAGCACGCAGGACCTGAAACACCGTTCTGACCTGCTTCACATGAGACTCCCAATCATCCGAGAAGATCAAAATGTCATCTAAGTACACAATCAGGAATTTATCCAGGTCCTCTCGGAAGATGTCATGCATAAAGGACTGAAACACTGATGGAGCATTGGCAAGTCCGAATGGCATTACTAGATACTCAAAATGGCCCTCGAGCGTATTAAATGCAGTTTTCCACTCATCGCCTCGCTTAATACGCACAAGATTATACGCACCACGAAGATCTATCTTAATGAACCAACTAGCCCCCTTAATCCGAGCAAACAAATCAGATAACAGCGGCAAGGGGTACTGAAATTTAACTGTGATCTTATTTAGAAGGCGGTAATCTATACAAGGTCTCAGTGAACCATCCTTCTTGGCTACAAAAAAGAACCCTGCTCCTAATGGCGACGATGACGGGCGAATATGCCCCTTCTCCAAAGACTCCTTCACATAACTCCGCATAGCGGTGTGCTCAGGCACAGATAAATTAAACAGTCGACCTTTTGGGAATTTACTACCAGGAATCAAATCGATAGCACAATCACAATCCCTATGCGGAGGTAGGGTATCGGACTTGGGCTCATCAAATAAATCCCGGTAATCAGACAAGAACTCAGGAACCTCAGAAGGGGTGGATGACGAAATAGTCAGAAATGGGACATCACCATGTACCCCCTGACAACCCCAGCTGGACACAGACATGGATTTCCAATCTAATACTGGATTATGGACTTGTAGCCATGGCAACCCCAACACGACCACATCATGCAGATTATGCAACACCAGAAAGCGAATAACCTCCTGATGTGCAGGAGCCATGCACATGGTCAGCTGGGTCCAGTACTGAGGCTTATTCTTGGCCAAAGGCGTAGCATCAATTCCTCTCAATGGAATAGGACACTGCAAGGGCTCCAAGAAAAACCCACAACGCCTAGCATACTCCAAGTCCATCAAATTCAGAGCAGCGCCTGAGTCCACAAATGCCATGACAGAATACGATGACAAAGAGCAGATCAAGGTAACAAACAGAAAAAATTTTGACTGTACCGTACCAATGGTGGCAGACCTAGCGAACCGCTTAGTGCGCTTAGGACAATCAGAGATAGCATGAGTGGAATCACCACAGTAGAAACACAGCCCATTCAGACGTCTGTGTTCTTGCCGTTCAACTCTGGTCAAAGTCCTATCGCACTGCATAGGCTCAGGTTTAAGCTCAGGTAATACCGCCAAATGGTGCACAGATTTACGCTCGCGCAAGCGTCGACCGATCTGAATGGCCAAAGACATAGACTCATTCAGACCAGCAGGCATAGGAAATCCCACCATGACATCCTTAAGGGCTTCAGAGAGACCTTTTCTGAAAATAGCTGCGAGCGCACCTTCATTCCACTGAGTGAGTACGGACCACTTTCTAAATTTCTGACAATATACCTCTATTTCATCCTGACCCTGACACAGAGCCAGCAAATTCTTCTCTGCCTGATCCACAGAATTAGGCTCATCGTACAGCAATCCGAGCGCCAGGAAAAATGCATCGATATTACTTAATGCAGGATCTCCTGACGCAAGAGAAAATGCCCAGTCCTGAGGGTCGCCACGCAAAAAAGAAATAACGATCCTAACTTGTTGAACTGGGTCACCAGAGGAGCGAGGTTTCAAAGCCAGAAATAGTTTACAATTATTTTTGAAACTCAGAAATTTAGTTCTATCTCCAAAAAACAAATCAGGAATAGGAATTATCGGTTCTAACATAGAATTCTGAACCACAAAGTCTTGAATACTTTGTACTCTTGCCGTGAGCTGATCCACACATGAAGACAGACCTTTAATGTCCATTGCTACACCTGTGTCCTGAACCACCCAAATGTCTAGGGGAAAAAAAAAGGCAAAACACAGTGCAGAGAGAAAAAAAAATGGTCTCAGAACTTCTTTTTTCCCTCTATTGAGAATCATTAGTACTTAGGCCTCCAGTACTGTTATGAAAGGTAATTCAGTACCACAATGGACATAGAGGTCAGCGCACATACAGTGACCTGGCAATAACCCAAAAAACAAGAACGAGCTCTGAGACATGGGAACTCTGTTGACCGCAATCCCTAATCCTCTCCAACACACACTAAAGGCAGCCGTGGATTGCGCCTAACGCTCCCTATGCAACTCGGCACGGCCTGAGAAACTAGCTAGCCTGAAGATAGAAAAAAAGCCTACCTTGCCTCAGAGAAATACCCCAAAGGAAAAGGCAGCCCCCACATATAATGACTGTGAGTTAAGATGAAAATACAAACGTAGAGATGAAATAGATTTAGCAAAGTGAGGCCCAACTTTTTGAACAGAGCGAGGATAGGAAAGGTAACTTTGCGGTCAACACAAAACCCTACAAAAACCACGCAAAGGGGGCAAAAAGACCCTCCGTACCGAACTAACGGCACGGAGGTACACCCTCTGCGTCCCAGAGCTTCCAGCAAGCAGAAAAAAACAAGTTGACAAGCTGGACAGAAAAAAACAGCAAACAAATAGCAAAGAGGAACTTAGCTATGCAGAGCAGCAGGCCACAGGAACGATCCAGGAGGAAACAGGTCCAATACTAGAACATTGACTGGAGGCCAGGATCAAAGCACTAGGTGGAGTTAAATAGAGCAGCACCTAACGACTTCATCACATCACCTGAGGAAGGAAACTCAGAAGCCGCAGTACCACTTTCCTCCACCAACGGAAGCTCACAGAGAGAATCAGCCGAAGTACCACTTGTGGCCACAGGAGGGAGCTCTGCCACAGAATTCACAACAAAACTCCATCTCAGCTTCTTTGAGTCGGCCTCCTACTCTCAGCAGGCCGCTGTTGTCGATGAATGGGTCGAGTTTTCTCAATACGCTGCTCGCTGGTATCGGAGCTTTGTTAATAAGACATTGGATTTCTGCAAGGTAGGTTTCGCTTTGAACAGTGAGGATGATGTGATTTCTAGAGAACTCTAAGTCGGAGGTAACGTAGGTATTTTTACAAAGATGCCAACCTTTACATTTTTCTGTGCCACAAGTTCTGGTGGTCCTGAATGAGCGAGCTATATGAGTCAGGCAGGTAATGGCTCGAGTAAGTGACTTCCAACTTGAGAATCTGTTGAACCTGCAAGATCCGAGCTGGATATCAGAGGTCATTGTATGTAGTGTAGACACCTGAGGGCGGATTTCAGCATCTGAGTCCTGTCCTACTAGTTCAAAGGTGTCTGGAAAACATTCCTCAATGTACAATAGTTTTGGTCCAGAGAGCCACGTTGTGCTTCCTAGTCGACTTGCGTCAACTGCTCTAGTTGCATGATCTGCGGGATTCTGGTCTGTGGGTATGTAATGCCACTGCTGTGGGTGAACTGATCTCCTGATTCGTAGCACTCTGTTATTGACAAAAAACGTAGAATCGCCTGGTTTCGTTGTGGATATATCCCAGGACTACTTTGCTGTCTGAGTAGAACTTGGCCTGTGTCAGGTCGATATCCATTTCTGATGACATGAACTCCGCTAACTCAACGGCTAAGACTGCGGCACAAAGCTCTAACCTGGGTATAGTGTGCTCTGGTTGTGGTGCGAGTTTGGCCTTTCCCATGACGAAACCAATGTGGCACTGACACTTGGAGTCTACAGTTTTGAGGTAGGCAACAGCGGCAATTGCCTTGACAGAAGCATCTGCAAATACGTACAGTCTTTGGCTTTGTATTTCAGTAGATGGCACAGGGGTGTATGGTCTCGGCACATGCCGGTTGGAGAGTGCTGCTAACGAGTTCTTCCACTCTTCCCACTGGATCCTCTTGTCAGGTGGCAGAGGTGCATCCCAGTCAGATGTTTCCCTAGTTAAGTCTCTTAGTAGGGCCTTGCCTTGTATAGTAACAGGAGCTGCGAAACCCAAGGGGTCGTACAGACTGTTGATGGTAGACAGGACGCCTCTACGTGTGAAAGGCCTTTTCTTCCTGGCTGACCTGAAAGGTGAAAGTGTCTGATTGTAGATTCCAGAGAAGCCCGAGGCTGCGTTGCATTGGTGCGGGGTCTGACCCCAGGTCCAGGTCTCTGAGACCATTACATAGGTCCTGAGATGGGAACGCTTGCATGAGTTCTTGGCTGTTTGAGGCTATTTTATGAAGCCTAAGGTTTGAGCAGGCAAGCATATTCTGGGCTCTCCTGAGAAGACTGATGGCAGTCTCATTTGAAGGCATGGCCTTTAGACAGTCGTCGACATAAAAGTCCTTTTCTATGAATTGTCTGACATCTGCTCCGTATTCTGCTTCTCCTTCCTGAGCCGACCTTTTGAGTCCGTAAATGGCGACTGCAGGTGAAGGACTGTTGCCAAAGATGTGCACTCTCATGCGATACTCTGTGACTTCTTTAGTAGGATCATTGTCTCTGTACCAGAAGAATCTTAGGAAGTTCCTGTCTCTCTCTCACAAGGAAGCAATAGAACATTTGCTGGATGTCAGCGATGAAGGCAGGGCTGCCACTAGGAATTTCAGGGCCCCATACTGGCAAAATTTTCAGGGCCCCTTAAGACTCCGCCCAGGCTCCACCCCAGCCCCGCCTCCACCCCTCGAACTGTCAACAGCCCCACCGCTGTCTCTTGCCAAAACTCCACTTCTCACAAATCACACATTAACAGTTCCCATTACCAGATCAAACACATAGCCAGCAGCTTTTATTTTGGCCAAAAGGTTTTTTTAAATTTGAGACGACAACAAGGTAGACTCTTTTGGCCGAGCCCTACTCTACTCTAATCTATTAAACATTTGTTAAAATATGCAATACAATTTAGGTGTATTTTTATTTATTTTTCAATTGACCAATAATACCACATACAAGGGACAAATACCACAACACCATGACCAGACACCATATTATCACCACATAGTGACCTATAATACTATCTACAAGGAACAAATACCGCCACACCATGTGCAGACCACATATTACCACCACAGTGACTGAACAATATCACATACAAGGGACAAATACCACCGCAGCATGTCCAGACCACATATTACCATCACATGGTGACCAACTACATACAAGGAACAAATACCAACACAACATGAACAGACCACATATTACCACCACACAGTGACCGAATAATAGCACATACAAGGAACAAATACCGCTACACCATGGCCGGACAACATATTACCACCACATTGTGACTGAATAGTACAATACTGATCATTAATAAAAAAAAAAATACTATCACCATAAGTGCCATTATACACAGGAGATCTGTACTTAGTATGCAGTGTGTGTACAGGTAATACAGTGGTCGCCGATGCCATTATACACAGGAGCTCTTCATATAGTGTCAGTGTACATGTAATACAGCGATCACTAGTGACATTATACACAGGAGCTCTGTATATAGTGTACATGTAATACAGCGATCACTAGTGACATTATACACAGGAGCTCTGTATATAGTGTATAGTGTACAGATAATATAGTGATCACTAGTGACATTATACACAGGAGCTCTGTATATAGGGTACAGTGTACATGTAATACAGCAATCACTAGTGACATTATACAAAGGAGCTCTGTATATAGTGTATAGTGTACAGATAGTATAGTGATCACCAGTGACATTATACACAGGAGCACTGTATACAGTATACAGTGTATGGTGTCAGTGTACAGGTAACATACTCACCAGTGACGTCTCTAGCTAAAGTCCTTCATCTTTGCGTTTCTTTTTAATCCAGCGCAGACCGCTATCACTTCTTTCTGCCAGGACTCGTCTCATCTGCATAAAATAACACAGTTATCTAGAGCACCGCTTCCAGAGCACATTCCCCATTTTTTCCCTTTCTTCTACACTACACATCTGACTACAGACGTTCACCCACCATTAATATATAATTGATTATTATGCAACCCACCATTCCAAATATAAATTATAATCCGCCACTGTGCCCCCACTATCTGTATATAGCCACTTTCCTCATTTAATATATAAATTAATTAGCACCTGTATTCTTCCAATTTATTACCAGTTACTTTATCCTCAACGAACCCACTATGTACCTCCCGCTCTAACCCTTACCCCAATTCATTATAGTTACATGCCCCTTCTGCCTCAATTCATTGCCACGTCTTCTCTCTCTCCCACCCTCTATTCATTATCAATTGATCTTCCCCACCCTCAAAATTCATTATTTGCTCTCCCCACCTTCAATACATCATTTGCTCTTCCCACCCCCAAGTTCAATTCAATTGCTGTCCACGTCCCTCACACTCACTTCATGTGCAGTCCCCATCACCCCCACTTCATCATTTAGTCCCCTATCATCATTTAGTCCCCTATCCCCCCCGTCACTTCATCTGCAGTCCCCCTTACTTCATCATTTGCAGCCCCCTATCATTTCATCATGTGCAGAACCCCCTCAAACACACTTCATCATCTGCAGTCCCTATCACTCCCACATCATTACCTATCCCCATCCCCCCCACATCATTTGCAATTCCCATCACCCCCACATCATTTGCAGTCCCCATCTCCCACATCATCATTTGCAGTCCCCATCACCCCCACATCATTTGCAGTCCCCATCACCCCCACATCATCATTTGCAGTCCCCCCACATCATTTGCAGTCCCCATCACCCCCCATCATCATCTGCAGTCCCCATCACCCCCACATCGTTTGCAGTCCCCCAACATCATTTGCAGTCCCCATCACCCCCACATCATCATTTGCAGTCTCCATCACCCCCACATCATTTGCAGTTCCCATCACCCCCACATCATTTGCAGTCCCCATCACCCCCACATCATTTGCAGTCCCCATCATCATTTGCAGTCCCCCAACATCATTTGCAGTCCCCATCACCCCCACATCATCATTTGCAGTCTCCATCACCCCCACATCATTTGCAGTCTCCATCACCCCCACATCATTTGCAGTTCCCATCACCCCCACATCATTTGCAGTCCCCATCACCCCCACATCATCATTTGCAGTCCCCCCACATCATTTGCAGTTGCCATCACCCCCACATCATCATTTGCAGTCCCCATCACCCCCACATCATCATTTGCAGTCCCCCAACATCATTTGCAGTCCCCATCACCCCCACATCATCATTTGCAGTCCCCCAACATCATTTGCAGTCCCCATCACCCCCACATCATCATTTGCAGTCCCCCAACATCATTTGCAGTCCCCATCACCCCCACATCATCATTTGCAGTCTCCATCACCCCACATCATTTGCAGTCTCCATCACCCCCACATCATTTGCAGTTCCCATCACCCCCACATCATTTGCAGTCCCCATCACCCCCACATCATTTGCAGTCCCCCTCACCCCCACATCATCATTTGCAGTCCCCCAACATCATTTGCAGTCCCCATCACCCCCACATCATCATTTGCAGTCTCCATCACCCCCACATCATTTGCAGTCCCCATCACCCCCACATCATTTGCAGTCCCCATCACCCCCACATCATCATTTGCAGTCCCCCAACATCATTTGCAGTCCCCATCACCCCCACATCATTTGCAGTCCCCATCACCCCCACATCATCATTTGCAGTCCCCCAACATCATTTGCAGTCCCCATCACCCCCACATCATCATTTGCAGTCCCCCAACATCATTTGCAGTCCCCATCACCCCCACATCATCATTTGCAGTCTCCATCACCCCCACATCATTTGCAGTCTCCATCACCCCCACATCATTTGCAGTTCCCATCACCCCCACATCATTTGCAGTTCCCATCACCCCCACATCATTTGCAGTTCCCATCACCCCCACATCATTTGCAGTTCCCATCACCCCCACATCATTTGCAGTTCCCATCACCCCCACATCATTTGCAGTTCCCATCACCCCCACATCATTTGCAGTCCCCATCACCCCACATCATCATTTGCAGTCCCCCAACATCATTTGCAGTCCCCATCCCCCACACATCATCATTTGCAGTCCCCATAACCCCCACATCATTTGCAGTCCCCATCACCCCCACATCATTTGCAGTCCCCCAACATCATTTGCAGTCCCCATCACCCCCACATCATTTGCAGTCCCCATCACCCCCACATCATCATTTGCAGTCCCCATCACCCCCACATCATCATTTGCAGTCCCCATCACCCCCACATCATCATTTGCAGTCCCCCAACATCATTTGCAGTCCCCATCACCCCCACATCATCATTTGCAGTCCCCCAACATCATTTGCAGTCCCCATCACCCCCACATCATCATTTGCAGTCCCCCAACATCATTTGCAGTCCCCATCACCCCCACATCATCATTTGCAGTCCCCATCATCCCCACATCATTTGCAGTTCCCATCACCCCCACATCATCATTTGCAGTCCCCCCACATCATTTGCAGTCCCCCCACATCATTTGCAGTCCCTATCACCCCCACATCATCATTTGCAGTCCCCTATCCCCCCTTCACTTCATCTGCAGTCCCCCTTACTTCATTTGCAGCCCCAATCATTTCATGTGTAGTACCCCCTCAAATACACTTTATCATTTGCAGCCCCCTATTATTTCATCATGTACAGTACTCCCTAAAACACACCCCATCATCTGCAGTCTCACTCCCCCCCACCTCACCTCACCTATTAAAAAAACAAAAATGTTTTTTATACTTACCTCAGTCGTTCCCGGGGCGTCTAGTGTTTCCAGCAGTGAAGCAGCAGCTAGAATGTATGTGCTGCTGAGAGGACCTGACAGGAGCCCCTACATTCTAGCACATTCACTACTGAGACGGCTAGAATGTATGGGCTGTAGTCAGGACCTGCAGGGAGCCCATACATTCTAGCCACAGCCGAGCAGGAGCTGTGCAGCCGACTAGGTGAGACGGCCGTGCACAGCTCCAAAAAGGCTCCCGGGCCCCAGCGCCGCAGTGCACAGTATTTTACTGCATGATGGGGCCCGATCAGTAGAAGCACAACAGTGGGGCCCCGGATCTGCGGGCCCCTCTGTGTACTGCTGCTGACCGGGCCCCATACAGCAGTAATGGCTGTAATGCCCTGATGGCGGCCCTGGATGAAGGCAATGGAATCCTTACGGAAGCGCATAAGTACACCCAGTAGTTTGTTATTGAGGTCTGGTCCTGTCAGTAGAACGTCATTCAGGGAGACATCATTAAACTTAGCACTGGAATCAAACACGACTCTGATCTGGCCTGGTTTTTTAGGGTGGTATACTCCGAACATGGGTAGGAACCAGCATTCTTCAGAGTCTTTGAGAGTGGGAGCTAGTTCTGCGTGACGGTTTTCAAAAATCTTTGACATGAAGGAGAAAAAGTAATCTTTCATCTCTGGTTTCTTTTGCAGATTACGTTTGAGAGAGGAGAAACGTTGTAATGCCTGATTTCTGTTGTTCGGTAGACGTGGTCTGTGGGTTTTGAAGGGAAGAGGTGCGACCCAGCTGTTGGTCTCATCTTTAACGAGTCCCTTGTCCATTACCTCTAAGAACAACTTGTCCTCTACCGACATTGCCACTTGATTGTCCTGTTTAGTTCTCTGGAAGACTGTGCACCCTAACTGATCCTCATAGCTTCCCGACACTAAACTGCTGTCGTGAGTAAAGTCTATTAAATGGTTGGGCAGTTGGATGCTGTGTGGCGGTTCCATGACATGGAACTCATTGTTACAAGGTTGAAACAGAGATGGACGTCCTTTCTCCAATGTATTTGTCAGCATGCTTGTCACAGAAGATGGGGCGTGCATGCGTTCCAAGCATACGTTGCCAATTATGACCCATCCTAGGTCTAGCCTTTGGGCATAGGGAGCATTGTGAAGTCCATTGATATGACGTCTCACTTTATGAACCTGTAGGATATCTCTCCCCAACAGCAGAATTATCTGGGCCTGATGGTCGAGTTCTGGTATAAGGTGTGCTATTCGTTTTAAGTGAGCGTGATGGATTGCTACATCTGGTGTAGGGATTTCAGATCTATTGTCTGGGATCTGGTTACATTCGATGATCGTAGGTAGTGGTAGGCAGAATTGTCCGTCTAAAGACTCGATCTGGTAGTCAGTAGCTTTCCTGCCTGCTGTTGTCACAGTACCTGCACACGTCTTTAAGGAGTAGGGAGTGCTTGGCCCTTTGATGTTGAATAGGTCAAAGAACGTTGATCTAGCCAAGGATCGATTACTTTGATCATCCAAGATAGCATACAGTCTTACAGCTTGGTCTCTATGGCCCTTCGGGTATACTTTGACGAGGCATATTTTTGAACAGGACCTACTGTCTATTGTCCCTTTGCAGACCTTGGTACATTGTGAAGTGACCTTTGGCGTAGCTGTATCAGTGCTCCTTTCCTCCCCACTATGCTCACTGTCAGCTGGCGTGTTTTGTGTACTCCATGGAGCTGGGCCAGGGTGTAGAGCGGTGTTATGATCTGTTGTGCCACATTCTGTGCATTTTACACTGACCTTGCAATCCTTGGCGAGATGAGTTGTGGAGGAGCAGCACTTGTAGCAGATACCGTTTTCTTTCAGGAAGCTTCTGCGATCTGGCATAGATTTTCCTCTGAAGGCTTTGCATTTCAGGAGAGGATGAGGCTTCTGATGAAGAGGGCACTGCTTGTCAGGGTCCTGCACCTTTGTCTCTGATTGGGAGCAGCCAGCAGACCTGTAATTAGAACCTGAAGAAGAAACATAAGTCTTGTGTACTGCCACAGATGTTCTGCGTGGATTTGCAGGTGGTGACGGTGTGGCATATGGTATTGCATAGTCAAAGCTGGGATCGTTTCTAATTCTCGCTTGTTGGTGTATGAAGTCTACAAAATTGGAGAAGGGAGCGAATGGAACGCTGTGTTTGTATTTGTACGTGGAACCATGTGTGAGCCACCTCTCCTGTAGATTGTAGGGCAACTTCTGGACTATAGGGTTAACACCTCTGGCTGTGTCGAGAAATGCAAGTCCCTGTAGGTCGTCCTCGTATTTGGCAACTTGGACTTCCTTTAGCAAGTCGCTTAGCTCTCTAAGTTTCTGGAGACCTTTGTTAGATATTTTAGGAAAGTAATCGATTATTTTGAACAAGGCTCTTTCTATTACTTCTGCTGAGCCGTAACACTCATCCAGCCTTTTCCAGATCTCTTTGAGGCCAGTCTCAGGGCGGTTTACATTTAATGTCTCTGATCCTTACTGCGTGTTTGACTGACTCTTCTCCCAGGTATTTGACTAACAGGTCTATCTCTTCCCTGTGTTGTAGCCCCAAGTCTCTAATGACATTTTGGAAGGAAGCTTTCCAAGCTCTGTAACCTTCAGCTCGGTCAGTGAATTTCATGAGTCCCTTGGCAACCAGTTCACGTCGTGTGAAGAACTTGGCAAATTCTGTCGTGAACCGGTTGTCAGCAGAGTATACTGGTGATGGGTCGCCCTGATAGTGATGTGAGGTGCGTTCGTACCTGTTAGTGTCCTCATGGTGGTGCCAGCCGGTGTCGTATTGCTTCGGCCTGATGTACGGCGTGTCAGCAGGGTGATCCACGTTGGTTACCTGATGAGGGGCAAGGTAGTCATTAGCAGAGTTGTTTTGCCTCACATTTTCAAGTTTGTTTCTGTTCTGAGCCTCGTGACGACTCTCGCTCACTTCGCTAGAGGTGTCGTATTCTGGTTTTGGTACTGGTTCAGGGTTCTAGTTTGGATCAGGAAGGTCATTAACATACTGAGATGTGCGTTGTGGTGAGTCTTGCAGTGGAAACTCCAGACTCGACGTACTGCTTTGGCTATGCAGCTTGGATTTTGCGCGGCTTCTAGCGATTCTGCTTCGGCGAGGGCTGCGGCAGCTTCCCTTTTTGCTGCTAGGCTTTCTAAGGCAGCATCCACACGTGCCTTCTCTAACTGCGTCCTTCTCTCTTGGTCGGCTCTCTCATGATCTATGCGTGCTTTCTCTAACTGCGACCTTCTCTCTTCGTCGGCTCTCTCATGATCTATGCGTGCTTTCTCTAAGCATGACCTTCTCTCTTCGTCATCTAGGTGTGCCTTTTCTAATTTAAGTTGCATCTCTTGGTCAGCAAAGCTCGCTCGTATTTTGGCGGCTTCAGCATTTTCGCGGGCAATGGCGACCGCGCTGCTGATGGATGTTGTCTTTGAGGAGACGGAATTAACAGATCTTGTCCTATGTGATTTGTGAGACATGGTGTCTTGGGAAAGTGCTGGGTTGTGCAGAGATTACTGTAGCTGTATTTAGTCTCTGAGTAGCCGGTGACTTGAATCCCACTAGTCGGATGGCTGCCGTTTCACTGTTCTGTCCTCACTAGCTGAGGCAGGCTCATACGTAGCTATACAGTCAGCTAAACCGCTATACCGGGGTCCAATAAGGAGACTGTGGTTGAGTCTGTGCTTTATTAAACATAGTGGTATATTGATGCGGTGAAACTGTGAACAATGATATACATAGTATCAGTGCATGGCATAGAACAGATACATAATACACATGATATACATTATGCATAACATTTAGAAAGCTAGTGACTAAACTAGGAGTACAACTGGTTAAACTAAGCTAATATAGAGCAGAAATATCTATAGGAAGCATAAAGACATACCGGCAATGCAATCGCAAGGGGGATGAAGTGAAGCGCCTTTCCTTGAAGGCAAACCGAAGAAAGTGAAAGGAAAAATGGAGGGAAATGGAGGCTGAGCTACCATAATGCATTGCAAAGGAGGAGGAGAATCAGACATGGATAATACAAAAACAAGATTGAACTGCCAACATAACTTTGACCGCTAGAGGGAGCCAAAGCATCACAAACAAATAAAGGTATGAATATCCATACTGAGAAACCTGCAATTATGCAAAGAGATAATCAGGGTAACAATATTAGATAGATAGATTGTTCTGTCGCCGCCATCTAACTGTCTTTCTATCTATCTACCTACCTATCTATCTGTGTGTAATGGAGTGTGGGTTGGCCAAATGTAAAAGAGGAGGCTGGACAGAAATGACATCACAAACTTTATTTTGTTACATAAAGGGCAGGTGCATATGTGTTGTGAATTCTGTGGCAGAGCTCCCTCCTGTGGTCACAAGTGGTACTTCGGCTGATTCTCTCTGTAAGCTTCCGTTGGTGGAGGAAAGTGGTACTGCGGCTTCTGAGTTTCCTTCCTCAGGTGATGTGGGGAAGTCGTTAGGTGCTGCTCTATTTAACTCCACCTAGTGCGTTGATCCTGGCCTCCAGTCAATGTTCTAGTATTGGACCTGTTTCCTCCTGGATCGTTCCTGTGGCCTGCTGCTCTGCATAGCTAAGTTCCACTTTTGCTATTTTGTTTGCAGTTTTTTCTGTCCAGCTTGTCTATTTGTTTTTTCCTGCTTGCTGGAAGCTCTGGGACGCAGAGGGTGTACCTCCGTGCCGTTAGTTCGGTACGGAGGGTCTTTTTGCCCCCTTTGCGTGGTTTTTGTAGGGTTTTGTGTTGACCGCAAAGTTACCTTTCCTATCCTCGCTCTGTTCAGAAAGTTGGGCCTCACTTTGCTAAATCTATTTCATCTCTACGTTTGTCTTTTCATCTTAACTCAGTCATTATATGTGGGGGCTGCCTTTTCCTTTGGGGTATTTCTCTGAGGCAAGGTAGGCTTATTTTCTATCTTCAGGCTAGCTAGTTTCTCAGGCCGTGCCGAGTTGCATAGGGAGCGTTAGGCGCAATCCACGGCTGCCTTTAGTGTGGTTGGAGAGGATTAGGGATTGCGGTCAACAGAGTTCCCACGTCTCAGAGCTCGTTCTTGTTTTTTGGGTTATTGCCAGGTCACTCTATGTGCGCTGATCTCTATGTCCATTGTGGTACTGAATTACCTTTCATAACACATATGGCAGTGATGCCTATATTGGAAAAAGGGCTGCAACTGCTTCCTTGTTTCTACATTTATAACTTTCACCGCTGTAAAGGTATGTACATGGCTACATATTCATTATTTTATTAAAAAAAAAGGATGTCTGTGTTTGTGCATACAGTCATGCATGTTTATGCCTGTGTGTGTTCATGATGCATGCTTGCATACGTGGGTGTTCATGCGTGTGCATGCGTGCTTATGCTTCTCGACGTGAGTGGTCACATGGGTTACAGCAGGGGACACTTAGAACAGTTTGGACAATTGATTATAATTTTTTTATTTTATTATTCATTTTATTTTTTTATTCTTATACACCATGACACAGCAGTATCTGACTACTACTCTCATCATAGTCCCCTGCTCATTTTGCTTGCAGCGTTGGCAGGGGACTACTACAAGGGCATTGTTCCGCACCCGACGCTTGTGAACTGCGCTAATTGTACGCTGAATTTCAAGTGCTAGGACGTGTCACAATGATGATACACGGATGTCATCAGTGTGTCATTAGGGTTGAACGTTTTGCAGCCCATGCCGCGGGTAAATAACATACATGTCATCGTATTTTCCACAAGGACACATGGTCGATGTAAACACACTGACGTGCACATACGTATTCATTAGAATGGGTCTGCGTGTGTCAGTTTCTTTGTTACGTGTGCAAACTGTCACCACTAGGGTTGAGCGACCTTGACCTTTTTAGAGTCGAGCCGTGTTTCGCAAAACCCGACTATCTTAAAAGTCGAGTCGAGTGGAATCGGCCGATTATCGCGAAAAGTCGGGTATCGACCGAAACACGAAACCCAATGCAAGTCAATGGGGGAGCAGAGTCGGCAGTGAGTGGAGGCCAGGAAAACACCTACACTGCCCATTTTAATGGCAAAAACATCCATTCTTGTTACAGAAGCTTGTCAATCGTAATTTAGCTTATAATAATTGGAAGGCATTTGAAATTGGGGGTCATTTGGCTAAAGTTGTGGGGGTAGGGCTGGTTCAAGTAATTAGTGTGCCCAGTAAATCTGGACCACGTCACGGCAGTGGAGCAGGGAGAGGTAAGTATTTCAACTTTGCAAATGCTGTGATCCTGAGCAAGCAGGGGGGGCCCACTCGTTGGCACTGGCACAGGGCCCCTCAAAGTACAGCGGTGTGTTTGCACGGCAGAGGCGCCTCCCACCAGCAGCAACACTTTTGCGTACTATGAGGGGCCCTGTGCCAGTGATGTCGCCAACGAGTATTCCTCCCCCCACCTGATGAAGGAACCTGCACCTTCATCTGCACCTTCCTCTTTGTCCCCTTGTAAGGTGGTATGGTATGCGGGAAGGGGGACCTGACTTTCAGCAGGGTCACAATATTGCAGTGTAGCGTGCACAGGGAATGTTGCATTATGGGTCAATGTACCAGCAGACTCATCTATCACTGGCTGGGCAATGGGCAGGATGAGGGGGAAACAGGTATGGGCCCAAAGAATAAAGTGGGCTAAATGCAGTTCAAAATTGGTAACAGGACTAACCAGGGGGCATTGTTTTGTTCAGTGGAGGACAACTGGAATGAGAGGCTGACACAGAGTGTAGGCCCAAATCAGTAAGTAGTCGAAATGCAGTTCAAAATTGGCAACAGTAGTAAACAGGCGGCACAGCTTTGTTCAGTGGAGGAGAACAGCAAGGAGTGGCAGACACCGATAGTAGGCCCCAACCCAACTAGTAGGCCAAATGCAGTCTAACATTAACAACTACTTAACGAGCACCTGAAAATGGAATTTCAGGACAGGAAACCAGGAGAACAGCAAGGAGTGGCAGACACTGTTAGTAGGCCCCAAACCAACTAGTACGCCAAATGCAGTTGTTCCATTTAACAACTATTTAACAAGAGCCTGAAGATAGAAGCTCAGGAAAGGCAACCTGGAGAACACCTTGGAGCGGAAGACACCGTCTCTACAACCCAGACCCAACTTGTAGGCCTAATGCAGTGTTGTTTCAACAACTACTTAACGAGAGCTAGAAGATCGAAGTTATGGAGAGGCAACCTGGAGAACACCTTGGAGCGGAAGACACCGTCTCTATGACCCAGACCCAACTTGTAGGCATAATGTAGTGTTGTTTCAACAACTACTTAACACGAGCATGAAGATTGAAGCAATGGAGAGGCAACCTGGAGAACACCTTGGAGCGGAGGACACTGTCTCTACAACCCAGACCCAACTTCTAGGCCTAATGCAGTGTAGTTTTCAACAACTACTAAACGAGAGTAGGAAGATCGAAGCAATGTGGACGAAACCTGGGGAACACCTTGGAGTGGAACACACCGTCTCTACACCCCATACCCAATTTGTAGGCCTAATGCAGTGTAGTTTGCAACAACTACTAAACGAGAGTAGGAAGATCGAAGCAATGTGGACAAAACCTGGGGAACACTATGGAGTTGAACACACCGTCTCTACACCCCAGACCCAATTTGTAGGCCTAATGCAGCGTAGTTTGCAACAACTACTAAACGAGAGTAGGAAGATCGAAGCAATGTGGACGAAACCTGGGGAACACCTTGCAGTGGAACACACCGTCTCTACACCCCAGACCCAATTTGTAGGCCTAATGCAGTGTAGTTTGCAACAACTACTAAACGAGAGTAGGAAGATCGAAGCAATGTGGACGAAACCTGGGGAACACCTTGGAGTGGAACACACCGTCTCTACACCCCAGACCCAACTAGTAGGCCTAATGCAGTGTTGTTTTCAACAACTACTAAACGAGAGCATGAAGATTGAAGCAATGGAGAGGCAACCTGGGGAACACCTTGGAGCGGAAGACACCGTTAGTAGGCCGTAGCGAAGTAGTAGCCCCAATGCAGTTGTCAAATTCCTGTAGGCTGAAAACCAGACTATTGACGCTCAGCTTTTTTAAAAGGAGGACAACTGTATTGAGTGGCGCAGAGAGACACAGGTAGTAGGCCTTGAACAAAAAAATTGCCTCAATGCAGTTTAAAAACGGTTCCAGGGGTACACGGGCAGCAGTGGTCAGGTCAGTGAAGGACTAGTGGAAGGAGGGACCGCAGACAGGCGTAGTAGGCCTAACATAACAAAATTTGGCTGTAGGCACTTTAAAATTGGTTCCAAGGGTACACGGGCAGCAGTGGTGTGGTCAGCGGAGGACAATTTGAATTAGGGACTGCAGACAGACTTTATAGGCTGTCCCCTGTGGACCATGCATCCAACACATTAACCCAGCGCGCCCTAATGGACACGTAACTTTTTGTGAACATGCCTACTGGTCCATGCGTCTCTTGTCAGGTGCACCTTTCTACTGTTTGATTGCCTGAGTGCTATGACAATGCAGACTTTTTCATGCCGGTGGAGGGCTGGGATGGCTTTTCTCGCAAAAGAAATGTCAACTGGGTAGCTTGAACCGAGGTACAGCGTAGTTCATCTGGGCTTTCTAAATTATAAAACAAAGAAAAAAAGGAGGCTCCATGCACTTTCAGCTGGGTTCCTGGGGTACACGGCCAGCATTGGTCTGGTCAGTGGAGAACTATTGGAAGGAAGGACCGCAGACAGGCTTCGAAGGCCTAACATAAAAAAATTGGGCTGTAGGCAATTTTAAATAGGTTCGAGGGGTACACGGGCAGCAGTGGTCTGGTCAGTGGAGGAGTAGTAGAAAGAAGGGACCGCAGACAGGCTTGGAAGGCCTAACATAATAAAATTGGGCTGTAGGCACTTTTAAATAGGTTCCATGGGTACACGGGCAGCAGTGGTCTGGGCAGTGGAGGAGTAGTAGAAATAACGGACCGCAGACAGGCTTCGAAGGCCTAACATAATAAAATTGGGCTGTAGGCTCTTTTAAATAGGTTCCAGGGGTACACGGGCAGCAGTGGTCTGGTCAGTGGAGGAGTAGTAGAAAGAAGGGACCGCAGACAGGCTTCGAAGGCCTAACATAAAAAAATTGGGCTGTAGGCAATTTTAAATAGGTTCCAGGGGTACACGGGCAGCAGTGGTCTGGTCAGTGGAGGAGTAGTAGAAAGAAGGGACCGCAGACAGGCTTCGAAGGCCTAACATAATAAAATTGGGCTGTAGGCAATTTTAAATAGGTTCCAGGGGTACACGGGCAGCAGTAGTCTGGTCAGTGGAGGAGTAAACGAAAATGGATCAATAAAGACCCCAAAAAACGATCAAAACACCCAATATATCTATAAAATATCAACTTTATTGAATAGGCAAAAACTATGTATAAATATAAACAATAGAGCAGATGTGGCCAAGTACCACAAGGTGTACAGGGACACCACTGAAAAGAGCATAAACGGAGCGCACGGAGCCGGGGTCAAAGTCCACTCATGACTAGTGCCAGATGGATTAGAAAGTCATTACCACTATAATACACAGTATAATGCCGCCATCAGCATTCTAGCTACTAAACAAAGCCCAATAATATAAGTATCATGGTTATACGTTACCAGGAAAGCAGGGCAAGTGAGTGGACCAGATCCGGGGTCCGTGCGCCCTCTCCAACGCACGTTTCGGTAATAAACCTTCCTCAGGGGGATATATGGAGGGAGGTCAGATGCGCGATTTTATAGCTGCTACACCGGAAATACAGAGCCATCATGACCGGAAATGGAAAAACGCCGCAACCGGAAGTAACATATGGTTACTAAGCAACCCATTCACTATTAGGCCAAATGGAAGTAAACACAAACACAAACCGGAAACTGGATAATGCCGCGGCCGGAAGTGACAGCAAGTCACTAGGCAACCGATTCCCTATGTAGCCAAGTGGACCAGAATAAAGCGACACTATAACCGCTACCCCGACACCATCAGGTAACGCCGTGCAGCGCCGTACACCGGGCGGACACAGGGCCCTGTGTCCCCCAGCAACATACGCATAGCGGCGCCACCAAAGCGACGAGACACACGGATAAATGGCCGCGCATGCGCAAACGCATGCAATAGACACAACCTCCATCTTGGAAGAGGCACATACAGCAGCATAAGTCAGCGGGAGAAAAAAGAAAGAAAGAAAACAGATAACTGGGTTTACATACAGAGGGGCATATAAGGAGTATAAGTACATCTTGTAGACAGAAAATGCAACAAATAACCCTCATAATGGAAACGTACCACAGATATAAGATATACAAATATATACGGATGATATTGTACAAGTCACATGTATAGCATACAAAATAACTGTAGTGCTGACAGAATAATAAGTCCGTATAGATGTACACAGTTGTAAATTATGAAATAAAGTCTCATATTAATCAGTCCATGGTATCCATTCCACTACATAGAAGCTGTTGATGATAAGATCCAAAAGTCTTCAAGATATTCTGCCACCGGTGTAGAAAACCCCAAATCAGAGATTAGACCCATCCAAATGTCCACATCAGCACGTAACACCACCAATACGAAAAACGCACAAACAAGACCTAAATATAAATATGAATATAAATATATATATTAGTAAAACACAACACAAAAATTAAAAACATATAATAAAACAGTGTCTCGCACACACGTGCAGCAGAAGAGGGATCACAGAAAGGACGAGAAGTTGAAATACTCATTGAGGCCACGGGGGTGGACAGTACCGAGTGTCCAGATCCATCGAGTTTCTAATTGAGAGAGGCGTTGAGAAATATTCCCCCCTCGGATACCCAGGTCGATGGAGTCAATACCCTTTACTCGAAACCCCCTGCTATTACAACCGTGATGAATCTTAAAGTGTTTCGGGATTGTATTTAGGAGCACCATGTCGCCTTGTTCTCTTGCCGCCTCAATGCCACGTACGTGCTCCCTGACTAACCTTAAGCTGGCGTGTAGTAAGGCCTACATAAATCAGGGAGCACGGACACGTGGCATAGTAGATAACATTACTTGATTCGCATGTAATTGACTTAACAATATCATACTTCTTACATCCAGAGGAATCGACAAAAGAACTACTACGTTCAATGTTACTACAGGCGACACAGTGTCCGCAGGGCCTACAACCTCTTCTGACCGGGACATCATCAAGAAATGTATGGGGAGATATATTCTCATAATGACTTCTGACGAGGCAATCACGCAAATTCCTCCCACGACAAAATGAAATAGATGTTTTTTTTGGGATAATTTTTGCGATCGTCTCATCAGTCATCAAAATAGGCCAAGATTTTGTAAGGGCAGCTCGCACTGTCTCAGATTGAGAGCTAAAGTTAGTAACGAATCTCATCATGTTAACATTTTTCGTATCAGTGCGGGTACGGTACAATAGAGAATCCCTATCTGTCCACTTTGCCCTATGATAAGCCCTCTTGATGGCCCTACGACTATAACCCCTCTCTATAAAACGCCGGCTAAGTTTATCCGCCACCACCTCGAACAGTGCCTGTGTGGAGCAAATACGTCGGAGTCTCAAAAATTGCCCCACAGGCACAGCCCGAACCATATGTGGAGGATGAGAGGAGGAGGCATGCAGCAGCATATTGGTGGATGTCGGTTTCCGGAATATATTTGTACCTATCATTCCGTCAGCCTCCCTCCGTAAAGTAACGTCTAAAAACTCAATAACGTCCCTATGATGGTTAACAGTAAGACGGATGTTAAGATCATTCTTATTGACTCCCTCAAAAAATAAATCCAAAGATGAAGAAGATCCCTGCCAGATGAGAAAGACGTCGTCGATGTACCGCGCCCAATGAAGAACGCAGTCCACCGACTGGGCTGTAGGCACTTTTAAATAGGTTCCAGGGGTACACGGGCAGCAGTGGTCTGGTCAGTGGAGGAGTAGTAGAAAGAAGGGACCCCAGACAGGCTTCGAAGGCCTAACATAAAAAAATTGGGCTGTAGGCAATTTTAAATAGGTTCCAGGGGTACACGGGCAGCAGTGGTCTGGTCAGTGGAGGAGTAGTAGAAAGAAGGGACCGCAGACAGGCTTCGAAGGCCTAACATAATAAAATTGGGCTGTAGGCAATTTTAAATAGGTTCCAGGGGTACACGGGCAGCAGTAGTCTGGTCAGTGGAGGAGTAGTAGAAAGAAGGGACCGCAGACAGGCTTCGAAGGCCTAACATAATAAATTTGGGCTGTAGGCACTTTATAATTGGTTCCAGGGGTACACGGGCAGCAGTGGTCTGGTCAGTGGAGGAGTAGTAGAAAGAAGGGACCGCAGACAGGCTTCGAAGGTCTAACATAATAAAATTGGGCTGTAGGCACTTTAACATTGGTTCCAGGGGTACACGGGCAGCAGTAGACTGGTCAGTGGAGGCTTAGTGGAAGGAGGGACCGCAGACAGGCTTCGATGGCCTAACATAATAAATTAGGGCTGTAGGCACTTTGAAATCTCTTGCAGGGGTACACAGGCAGTGGGCACCATTGATGTTGTCAGCGGCGGCCGATTGTAATGAGTGTCTGCCAGTTAGTAGTCCCAAAAAATCAATACATGTTAATGTCTCGCATTACAACAAAAAGAAAAACCAAAAGGGTGCAATCATTAGGTACAGGGTTGGGCTCCTCTGCGTAGTTTCAGACCTAGTAATTTTGCACAAAGTATTTACTTGGGTAAATATAGGACACTGCCCCTGACTATGTTAAGTACCTTCATACATGTCAACACAATGGTATTGTCAGTGGCAGTAATTTACGGATGTCAGCGCATAGACTAAACATAGGTGTAACTGTGAGAGATAATTGTGCAAGTGGTAGAGCAATGTTTGAGCTGGGGGTGGGTGAACTCTCTTGTGGCCGGCGGTACATGCCCAGGGCCCCTCATGTTACAACAGTGTGTCTGACGTTGGGTGCGCACCACCACCGCCAGAGACACTTTATTGTACTATGAGGGACCCAGTGGCAGTGCTGTAGACCAAAAGCGGGCACACCCACCTCTTCAGACAAACAGCACTCTCACGGGTGCTTGCGCCAAGTGGCGATACCACGGCCCCGTGTGGGGAGTTTGGCCATTTAGGGAGGTGTAAACATGTTGTATGCTGGACAATCAGCTGCTGCAAATTACGAGATTGGTAAAGTCATTCAGAGTAGTCCACAGGCAATACCTTTTCATAGGAAAGCTAGGTGTCGGCAAAAGAATTCGATATCCAGTTGGTTCATTTTAATGAAGGTTACATCATCAACATTTTGGGTGGCCAGACGAGTCCTTTTTTCGGTTAATATTGAACCTGTAGCACTGAATACTCTTTCTGATAGGACACTAGCTGCCGGGCAAGCAAGCTCCTGCAATGCATATTCTGCCAATTCTGGCCAGGTGTCTAATTTGGATGCCCAGTAATCAAATGGGAATGACGGTTGAGGTAGAACATCGATAAGGGATGAAAAATAGTTTGTAACCATACTGGACAAATGTTGTCTCCTGTCACTTTGAATTGATGCAGCAGTACCAGTCCTGTCTGCGGTCATAGCAAAATAACTCCACAACCTGGTCAGAAAACCCCTCTGTCCAACGCCACTTCGGATTTCTTCACCTCTAACACTTCTGGTCTGCTGCCCCCTGCTGCTCGTGTGAGAACGATCACGGGCGCTGTGTGCTGGGAATGCCTGACGCAAACAGTCAACAAGAGTTGATTGTTTGGTTGCTAATATTAGTTCCAAGTTGTCATGTGGCATAATATTTTGCAATTTGCCTTTAAAGCGAGGATCAAGGAGGCAGGCCAACCAGTAATCGTCATCGTTCATCATTTTCGTAATGCGTGTGTCCCTTTTGAGGATACGTAAGGCATAATCCGCCATATGGGCCAAAGTTCCAGTTGTCAAATCTGCGGTTGTGCTTGGTTGAGGGGAAGTTTCAGGCAAATCTACGTCACTTGTGTCCCTCAGAAACCCAGAACCTGGCCTTGCCACGCCACCAATTTCCAGTGGCCCCGGAGAAGCGTCCTCATTAAAAAAATACTCATCCCCATCATCCTCCTCGTCCTCCTCCTCCTGTTCGCCCGCTACCTCGTCCTGTACACTGCCCTGACCAGACAATGGCTGACTGTCGTCAAGGCTTTCCTCTTCCTCGGCTGCAGATGCCTGCTCCTTTATGTGCGTCAAACTTTGCATCAGCAGACGCATTAGGGGGATGCTCATGCTTATTATGGCGTTGTCTGCACTAACCAGCCGTGTGCATTCCTCAAAACACTGAAGGACTTGACACATGTCTTGTATCTTCGACCACTGCACACCTGACAACTCCATGTCTGCCATCCTACTGCCTGCCCGTGTATGCGTATCCTCCCACAAAAACATAACAGCCCGCCTCTGTTCGCACAGTCTCTGAAGCATGTGCAGTGTGGAGTTCCACCTTGTTGCAACGTCTATGATTAGGCGATGCTGGGGAAGGTTCAAAGACCACTGATAGGTCTGCATACGGCTGGAGTGTACGGGCGAACGGCGGATATGTGAGCAAAGTCCGCGCACTTTGAGGAGCAGGCCGGATAACCCCGGATAACTTTTCAGGAAGCACTGCACCACCAGGTTTAAGGTGTGAGCCAGGCAAGGAATGTGTTTCAGTTGGGAAAGTGAGATGACAGCCATGAAATTCCTTCCGTTATCACTCACTACCTTGCCTGCCTCAAGATCTACTGTGCCCAGCCACGACTGCGTTTCTGTCTGCAAGAACTCGGACAGAACTTCCGCGGTGTGTCTGTTGTCGCCCAAACACTTCATAGCCAATACAGCCCGCTGACGCTTGCCAGTAGCTGCCCCATAATGGGACAACTGGTGTGCAACAGTGTCAGCTGCGGATGGAGTGGTTTGGCGACTGCGGTCTGTGGACGAGCTCTCGCTTCTGCAGAAGGACGATGAGGAGGAGGAGGGGGTGCGAACACCTAGAGCCAACTGTTTCCTAGACCGTGGGCTAGGCAGAACTGTCCCGAAATTGCTGTCCCCTGTGGACCCTGCATCCACCACATTCACCCAGTGTGCCGTGATGGACACGTAACGTCCCTGGCCATGCCTACTGGTCCATGCATCTGTTGTCAGGTGCACCTTTGTACTCAGATTGCCTGAGTGCATGGACGATGCGCTCTTTAACATGCTGGTGGAGGGCTGGGATGGCTTTTCTGGAAAAAAAAGTGTCGACTGGGTAGCTCGTAGCGTGGTACAGCGTAGTCCATCAGGGCTTTGAAAGCTTCACTTTCAACTAACCGGTAGGGCATCATCTCTAACGAGATTAGTCTAGCTATGTGGGCATTCAAACCCTGTGTACGCGGATGCGAAGATCAGTACTTCCTTTTTCTAACCAGAGTCTCATGTAGGGTGAGCTGGACTGGAGAGCTGGAGATCGTGGAACTAGCGGGTGTGCCGGTGGACATGGCAGACTGAGAGACGGTTGGAGACGGTATTGTTTCCGCCTGTGCCCTAGATGCAGTGTTTCCTACTACAAAACTGGTGATTCCCTGACTGCTTTGGCCTGGCAAAGAAACCTGCACAGATACTGCAGGTGGTGCGGAAAATGGTGGCCTTACAGTGACGACAGGGATGTAGCGTTGGTGAGTAGCTTCATTGGCCGAGGGTGCTACAACCTTAAGGGACGTTTGGTAGTTAGTCCAGGCTTGCAAATGCATGGTGGTTAAATGTCTATGCATGCAACTTGTATTGAGACTTTTCAGATTCTGACCTCTGCTTAACCCCTTCCCGACCCATGACGCCACGTAGGCGTCATGAAAGTCGGTGCCAATCCGACCCATGACGCCTATGTGGCGTCATGGAAAGATCGCGTCCCTGCAGATCAGGTGAAAGGGTTAACTCCCATTTCACCCGATCTGCAGGGACAGGGGGAGTGGTAGTTTAGCCCAGGGGGGGTGGCTTCACCCCCTCGTGGCTACGATCGCTCTGATTGGCTGTTGAAAGTGAAACTGCCAATCAGAGCGATTTGTAATATTTCACCTATTATAACGGGTGAAATATTACAATCCAGCCATGGCCGATGCTGCAATATCATCGGCCATGGCTGGAAATACTAATGTGCCCCCACCCCACCGATCGCCCCCCCAGCCCCCCGATCTGGCCGGTACACTGCTCCGGCTCCCCTCCGTCCAGTGCTCCGCTCCCCCCCGTGCTCTTGTCCGCTCCCCCCGTGCTCCAATCACCCCCCCGTGCTCCAATCACCCCCCCTGCACTCCGATCCACCCCCCCGTGCTCCGTTCCAGCCCCCCCCGTGCTCCGTTCCACGTCCCCGTGCTCCGTTCCACGTCCCCCGTGCTCCGTTCCACCCCTCCCGCGCTCCGATTCCCCCCCCCGTGCTCCGATCCTCCCCCCCCGTGGTCCCCCCCCACCCCATCATACTTACCGATCCAGCCGGGGTCCCGTCCGTCTTCTCCCTGGGCGCCGCCATCTTCCAAAATGGCGGGCGCATGCGCAGTGCGCCCGCCGAATCTGCCGGCCGGCAGATTCGTTCCAAAGTGCATTTTGATCACTGAGAGAGATTATATCTCAGTGATCAAAATAAAAAAAATAATAAATGACCCCCCCCCTTTGTCACCCCCATAGGTAGGGACAATAAAAAAATAAAGAAATTTTTTTTTCCCACTAATGTTAGAATAGGGTTAGGGGTAGGGGTAGGGTTAGGGCTAGGGTTAGGGCTAGGGTTAGGGTTAGGGTTTCGGTATGTGCACACGTATTCTGGTCCTCTGCGGATTTTTCCGCTGCGGATTTGATAAATCCGCAGTGCTAAACCGCTGCGGATTTATGGCAGATTTACCGCGGTTTTTCTGCGCATTTCACTGCGGTTTTACAACTGCGATTTTCTATTGGAGCAATTGTAAAACCGCTGCGGAATCCGCACAAAGAAGTGACATGCTGCGGAATGTAAACCGCTGCGTTTCCGTACAGTTTTTCCGCAGCATGGGCACAGCGATTTTTGTTTCCCGTAGGTTTACATTGAACTGTAAACTCATGGGAAACTGCTGCGGATCCGCAGCGTTTTCTGCAGCGTGTGCACATACCTTTAGAATTAGGCTATGTGCACACTGTGCGGATTTGGCTGCGGATTGGCCGCTGCGGATTCGCAGCAGTGTTCTATCAGGTTTACAGTACCATGTAAACATATGGAAACCAAATCCGCTGTGCCCATGGTGCGGAAATACCGCGCGGAAACGCTGCGTTGTATTTTCCGCAGCATGTCAATTCTTTGTGCGGATTCCGCAGCGTTTTACACCTGTTCCTCAATAGGAATCCGCAGGTGAAATCCGCACAAAAAACACTGGAAATCCGCGGAAAATCCGCAGGTAAAACGCAGTGCCTTTTACCCGCCGATTTTTCAAAAATGGTGCGAAAATATCTCACACGAATCCGCAACGTGGGCACATAGCCTTAGGGTTAGGGTTGGAATTAGGGTTGTGGTTAGGGTTGTGATTAGGGTTATGGCTACAGTTGGGATTAGAGTTAGGGGTGTGTTGGGGTTAGTGTTGGAGTTAGAATTGAGGGGTTTCCACTGTTTAGGCACATCAGGGGTCTCCAAACGCAACATGGCGCCACCATTGATTCCAGCCAATCTCGTATTCAAAAAGTCAAATGGTGCTCCCTCACTTCCGAGCCCTGACGTGTGCCCAAACAGTGGTTTACTCCCACATATGGGGTACCAGCATACTCAGGACAAACTGCGCAACAATTACTGGGGTCCAATTTCTCCTGTTACCCTTGTGAATCTAAAAAAATGCTTGCTAAAACATAATTTTTGAGGAAAGAAAAATGATTTTTTATTTTCACGGCTCTGCGTTGTAAACGTCTGTGAAGCACTTGGGGGTTCAAAGTGCTCACCACATATCTAGATAAGTTCCTTGGGGGGTCTAGTTTCTAAAATGGGGTCAATTGTGGGGGTTTCTACTGTTTATGCACACCAGGGGCTCTGCAAACGCAACGTGACACCCGCAGACCATTCCATCAAAGTCTGCATTTCAAAAGTCACTACTTCCCTTCTGAGCCCCGTCGTGTGCCCAAACAGTGGTTTACCCCCACTCATGGGGTATCAGCGTACTCAGGAGAAACTGGACAACAACTTTTGGGGTCCAATTTCTCCTGTAACCCTTGGGAAAATAAAAAATTCTGGGCTAAATAATTATTTTTGAGGAAAGAAAACGTATTTATTATTTTCACGGCTCTGCATTATAAACTTCTATGAAGCACTTGGGGGTTCAAAGTGCTCACCACACATCTAGATAAGTTCCTTTCGGGGTCTAGTTTCCAAAATGGGGTCACTTGTGGGGGGTTTCTACTGTTTAGGCACATCAGGGGCTCTGCAAACGCAACGTGACGCCCGCAGAGCATTCCATCAAAGTCTGCATTTCAAAACGTCACTACTTCAATTCCAAGCCCCGGCATGTGCCCAAACAGTAGTTTACCCCCACATATGGGGTATCAGCGTACTCAGGAGAAACTGGACAACAACTTTTGGGGTCCAATTTCTCCTGTAACCCTTGGGAAAATAAAAAATTCTGGGCTAAATAATTATTTTTGAGGAAAGAAAACGTACCGTATATACTCGAGTATAAGCCGACCCCCCTAATTTTGCCACAAAAAACTGGGAAAACTTATTGACTCGAGTATAAGCCTAGGGTGGAAATGTAGCATTTACCGGTGAATTTCAAAAATAAAAATAGATCATTATTTCCCCATAGCTGTGCCATATAGTGCTCTGCACCGTTCATATTGCCCCATAGATGCTGCACAGATGCCCCATATAGTGCTGTGTGCCGTTCATACTGCCCCATAGATGCTGCACAGATGCCCCATATTGTGCTGTGTGCCGTTCATACTGCCCCCATATAGTGCTGTGTGCCGTTCATACTGCCCCCATAGATGCTGCACAGATGCCCCATATAGTGCTGTGTGCCGTTCATACTGCCCCCATATAGTGCTGTGTGCCGTTCATACTGCCCCCATATAGTGCTGTGTGCCGTTCATACTGCCCCCATATAGTGCTGTGTGCCGTTCATACTGCCCCCATATAGTGCTGTGTGCCGTTCATACTGCCCCCATATAGTGCTGTGTGCCGTTCATACTGCCCCCATATAGTGCTGTGTGCCGTTCATACTGCCCCCATATAGTGCTGTGTGCCGTTCATACTGCCCCCATATAGTGCTGTGTGCCGTTCATACTGCCCCCATATAGTGCTGTGTGCCGTTCATACTGCCCCCATAGATGCTGCACATAAATCTGTGCTGCTGCTGCTGCAATAAAAAAAAAAACCACATACTCACCTCCCTTGATTGCAGCTCCCAGCGTCCGGTCCCGGCGCCTCCATCTTCCCGGCGTCTCCGCTCTGACTGATCAGGCAGAGGGCGCCGCGCACACTATATGCGTCATCGCGCCCTCTGCCTGAACAGTCAGAGCGCAGACGCCGGGAAGATGGAGGCGCCGGGAAGATGGAGCGGCGCCCGGCGGCTGGAACGCGGACAGGTGAATATAACATACTTACCTAGTCCCAGCGATCCTCGCGCTGTCCCTGCCTTCCTCCCCGTCTTCTGTGCTGCAGCATCTTCCTGTCAGCGGTCACCGGCACTGCTGATTAGAGAAATGAATAGGCGGCTCCGCCCCTATGGGAGGTGGAGCCGCTTATTCATTTCTGTAATGAGCGGTCCCACGTGACCGCTGAAGAGGGGAAGACGCTGCAGCACAGAAGACGGGGAGGAAGGCAGGGACAGCGCGAGGATCGCTGGGACTAGGTAAGTATACCTCAGCGCCCTCTCCCCCTCACCCGCCGACCCCACCACTACCGTGACTCGAGTATAAGCCGAGGGGGGCACTTTCAGCCCAAAAATTTGGGCTGAAAATCTCGGCTTATAATCGAGTATATACGGTATTTATTATTTTCACGGCTCTGCATTATAAACTTCTATGAAGCGCTTGGGGGTTCAAAGTGCTCACCACACATCTAGATAAGTTCCTTTCGGGGTCTAGTTTCCAAAATGGGGTCACTTGTGGGGGGTTTCTACTGTTTAGGCACATCAGGGGCTCTGCAAACGCAACGTGACGCCCGCAGAGCATTCCATCAAAGTCTGCATTTCAAAACGTCACTACTTCACTTCCGAGCCCCGGCATGTGCCCAAACAGTGATTTACCCCCACATATGGGGTATCAACGTACTCAGGAGAAACTGGACAACAACTTTTGGGGTCAAATTTCTCCTGTTACCCTTGGGAAAATAAAAAATTGCAGGCTAAAAGATCATTTTTGAGAAAATAATTTTTTTATTTTCATGGCTGTGCGTTATAAACTTCTGTGAAGCACTTGGGGGTTCAAAGTCCTCACCACACATCTAGATTAGTTCCTTTGGGGGTCTAGTTTCCAAAATGGTGTCATTTCTGGGGGATCTCCAATGTTTAGGCACACAGGGGCTCTCCAAACGTGACATGGTGTCCGCTAATGATTGGAGCTAATTTTCCATTTAAAAAGCCAAATGGCGTGCCATCCCTTCCGAGCCCTGCCGTGCGCCCAAACAGTGGTTTACCCCCACATATGGGGTATCAGCGTACTCAGGACAAACTGGACAACAATATTTGGGGTCCAATTTCTCCTATTATCCTTGGCAAAATAGGAAATTCCAGGCTAAAAAATCATTTTTGAGGAAAGAAAAATTATTTTTTATTTTCATGGCTCTGCGTTATAAACTTCTGTGAAGCACCTGGGGGTTTAAAGTGCTCAATATGCATCTAGATAAGTTCCTTGGGGGGTCTAGTTTCCAAAATGGGGTCACTTGTGGGGGAGCTCCAATGTTTAGGCACACAGGGGCTCTCCAAACGCGACATGGTGTCCGCTAACAATTGGAGCTAATTTTCCATTCAAAAAGTCAAATGGCGCGCCTTCCCTTCCGAGCCCTGCCGAGTGCCCAAACAGTGGTTTACCCCCACAAATGAGGTATCGACGTACTCGGGAGAAATTGCCCAACAAATTTTATGATCCATTTTATCCTACTGCCCATGTGAAAATGAAAAAATTGAGGCGAAAATAATTTTTTTGTGAAAAAAAAGTACTTTTTCATTTTTACAGATCAATTTGTGAAGCACCTGAGGGATTAAAGTGCTCACTAGGCATCTAAATAAGTTCCTTGGGGGGTCTAGTTTCCAAAATGGGGTCACTTGTGGGGGAGCACCAATGTTTAGGCACACAGGAGCTATCCAAACGCGACATGGTGTCCGCTAACGATGGAAATAATTTTTCATTCAAAAAGTCAAATGGCGCTCCTTCCCTTCCGAGCCTTACCATGTGCCCAAACAGTGGTTTACCCCCACATGTGAGGTATCGGTGTACTCAGGAGAAATTGCCCAACACATTTTAGGATCCATTTTATCCTGTTGCCCATGTGAAAATGAAAAAATTGAGGCTAAAAGAATTTTTTTGTGAAAAAAAAGTACTTTTTCATTTTTACGGATCAATTTGTGAAGCACCTGGGGGTTCAAAGTGCTCACTATGCATCTAGATAAGTTCCTTGGGGCGTCTAGTTTCCAAAATGGGGTCACTTGTGCGGGAGCTCCAATTTTTAGGCACACGGGGGCTCTCCAAACGTGACATGGTGTCCGCTAAAGAGTGGAGCCAATTTTTGATTCAAAAAGTCAAATGGCGCTCCTTCCCTTCCAAGCCCTGCCGTGCGCCCAAACAGTGGTTTACCCCCACATATGAGGTATCAGCGTACTCAGGACAAATTGGACAACAACTTTCGTGGTTCAGTTTCTCCTTTTACCATTGGGAAAATAAAAAAATTGTTGCTAAAAGATAATTTTTGTGACTAAAAAGTTAAATGTTCATTTTTTCCTTCCATGTTGCTTCTGCTGCTGTGAAGCACCTGAAGGGTTAATAAACTTCTTGAATGTGGTTTTGAGTACCTTGAGGGGTGCAGTTTTTAGAATGGTGTCACTTTTGGGTATTTTCAGCCATATAGACCCCTCAAACTGACTTCAAATGTGAGGTGGTCCCTAAAAAAAATGGTTTTGTAAATTTCGTTGTAAAAATGACAAATCGCTGGTCAAATTTTAACCCTTATAACTTCCTAACAAAAAAAATTTTGTTTCCAAAATTGTGCTGATGTAAAGTAAACATGTGGGAAATGTTATTTATTAACTATTTTGTGTCACATATCTCTCTGGTTTAACAGAATAAAAATTCAAAATGTGAAAATTGCGAAATTTTCAAAATTTTCGCCAAATTTCCGTTTTTATCACAAATAAACGCAGAATTTATTGACCTAAATTTACCACTAACATGAAGCCCAATATGTCACGAAAAAACAATCTCAGAACCGCTAGGATCCGTTGAAGCGTTCCTGAGTTATTACCTCATAAAGGGACACTGGTCAGAATTGCAAAAAACGGCAAGGTCTTTAAGGTCAAAATAGGCTGGGTCATGAAGGGGTTAAGGTAGTTGAACATTTTTGACAGATGACTTTGTGCGGATCAATTGGATGTTGTTTAAAAAAATGCCAAACTGCACTCTTTCGAGCCTCGGATCCCTTTTCAGGCATTGCAGACTGAGCTTTAACCGGATGGACACGCTGTCCTCCAACAGTTTTTGGCTTTGCCACGCGTTTTGTCCCATCTACGGGCCCGGCATATGGAACCTGTTGCGATGTTGATGCCTGCTGCGGCCCCTCCTCTGCTTCAGAACTACTGCCGCCTGCACCCTGTTCCCCCAATGGCTGCCAATCGGGGTCAACAACTGGGTCATCTATAACCTCCTCTTCTAGCTCGTGCGCAACTTCGTCTGTGTCACTGTGTAAGTCGGTGGTAGAGCGTTCGTGACGGGGCAACATAGTCTCATCAGGGTCTGATTCTGGATCAGTACCCTGCGAGGGCAATGTTGTGGTCTGAGTCAAAGGACCAGCATAGTAGTCTGGCTGTGGCTGTGCATCAGTGCACTCCATGTCAGATTCAACTTGTAATGGGCATGGCCTGTTAACTGCTTCACTTTCTAAGCCAGGGACGGTATGTGTAAAAAGCTCCATGGAGTAACCCGTTGTGTCGCCTGCTGCATCCTTCTCTGTTGTTTTTGCTGAAGAGGACAAGGAAGCGACTTGTCCCTGACCGTGAACATCCACTAACGACGCGCTGCTTTTACATTTACCAGTTTCAAAAGAGGAGGCAAAAGAGCTAGAGGCTGAGTCAGCAGGTAAGCCAAAACTTGCTGTTGCTGCTCCGGCTTTAAAACCGGTTTTCCTACTCCCAGAAAAGGGAGCGTTCGAGGCCTTCTGTAGCCAGACGACGAACCTGGCTTCACAGCTCCAGGCTTGGGTGCAATATTTTTTTTCCCATGACCACCTGATGCTCCACTACCATCATTACCAGCTGACAATGAACGCCCACGGCCACGACCTCTTCCACCAGACTTCCTCATTGTTTTAAAAACGTAACCAAAGTAACGGTATTTGTTGCTGTCAAACAACTTACGCGGTGAGCTATAACTTCAGTATGATTTAGATATCCCTTTACATGTGGGTGAGACCGCAAGGAAAAAAAGGCACAATGTTACACACTCTGTTTTCGGTGGCACCAAATGAGAGAGATGCCACACACGCAGGACTGTCACTCAAGCAGAAATGTCAATATTGATCTCCCACTTTTTTTTTTTTATTTGTTCAGGGAGATTTTAGAAACCAAATAAAAAAAAAATAGGCTTTCTATGGCCCACTATTTGAGAGAGAGAGATGGCACACCCAGGAGTCAAGACTGGCACACAAGCAGAAAGGGCAATATTAATCTCCCACTTTTTTTTTTTTCAGGGAGACTTTAGAAATAAAATAAAATGATTTTTTCATGAAGAATTTAGAAACCAAATAAAATAAAATGATTTTTTCAGGGAGAATTTAGAAACCAAATAAAAAAAAAAATAGCCTTTCTATGGCCCAGTGCCCACTATTTGAGAGAGAGAGAGAGAGATGGCACACCCAGGAGTCAGGAGTGGCACACAAGCAGAAAGGGCAATATTAATCTCCCACTGATTTCTTTTTGATTTTTTCAGGGAGAATTTATAAACACAATAAAAAAAAAAAATAGGCTTTCTATGGCCCACTAGTTGAGAGAGAGAGAGATGGCACACCCAGGAGTCAGGAGTGGCACACAAGCAGAAAGGGCAATATTAATCTCCCACTGATTTTTTTTTATTTTTTCTGGGAGTATTTAGAAACCCAATAAAAAAAAAATTAATAGGCTTTCTATGGCCCACTATTTGAGAGAGAGATGGCACACTGTTGTGATCTGGTAATTCAGTACCACAATGGACATAGAAGTCAGAGCACATACAGTGACCTGACAATAACCCAAAAACATAGAACGAGCTCTGAGACGTGGGAACTCTGCTGACCGCAATCCCTAATCCTCTCCAACCACACTAGAGGCAGCCGTGGATTGCGCCTAACTCTCCCTATGCAACTCGGCACAGCCTGAGAAACTAGCTAGCCTGAAGATAGAAAATAAGCCTACCTTGCCTCAAAGAAATACCCCAAAGGAAAAGGCAGCCCCCACATATAATGACTGTGAGTTAAGATGAAAAGACAAACGTAGAGATGAAATAGATTTAGCAAAGTGAGGCCCGACTTTCTGAACAGAGCGAGGATAGGAAAGGTAACTTTGCGGTCAACACAAAACCCTACAAACAACCACGCAAAGGGGGCAAAAAGACCCTCCGCACCGACTAACGGCACGGAGGTACACCCTCTGCGTCCCAGAGCTTCCAGCAAGCAAGAAAAACCAAATAAGCAAGCTGGACAGAAAAAAAACAGCAAACAAAATAACAAAAGCGGAACTTAGCTATGCAGAGCAGCAGGCCACAGGAACGATCCAGGAGGAAGCAAGTCCTATACTAGAACATTGACTGGAGGCCAGGATCAAAGCACTAGGTGGAGTTAAATAGAGCAGCACCTAACGACTTCACCACATCACCTGATGAAGGAAACTCAGAAGCCGCAGTACCACTCTCCTCCAGCAATGGAAGCTCATAGAGAGAATCAGCCGAAGTACCACTTGTGACCACAGGAAGGAGCTCTGCCACAGAATTCACAACAGTACCCCCCCCTTGAGGAGGGGTCACCGAACCCTCACCAGAGCCCCCAGGACGACCAGGATGAGCCATATGAAAGGCACGAACAAGATCGGGAGCATGGACATCAGAGGCAAAGACCCAGGAATTATCTTCCTGAGCATAACCCTTCCACTTAACCAGATACTGGAGTTTCCGTCTTGAAACACGAGAATCCAAAATCTTCTCCACAATATACACCAACTCCCCCTCCACCAAAACCGGGGCAGGAGGATCAACAGATGGAACCATAGGTGCCACGTATCTCCGCAACAATGACCTTATGGATGGAAAAAGAATCTGGAAGGGTCAAACGAAAAGACACAGGATTAAGAACCTCAGAGATCCTAAACGGACCAATGAACTGAGGTTTAAACTTAGGATAGGAAACCTTCATAGGGATATGACGAGAAGACAACCAAACCAAATCCCCAACACGAAGTCGGGGACCCACACAGCATCTGCGATTAGCGAAACGTTGAGCCTTCTCCTGGGACAAGGTCAAATTGTCCACTACATGAGTCCAAATCTGCTGCAACCTGTCCACCACAGTATCCACACCAGGACAGTCCGAAGACTCAACCTGCCCTGAAGAGAAACGAGGATGGAACCCAGAGTTGCAGAAAAATGGCGAAACCAAGGTAGCCGAGCTGGCCCGATTATTAAGGGCGAACTCAGCCAAAGGCAAAAAGGACACCCAGTCATCCTGATCAGCAGAAACAAAGCATCTCAGATATGTTTCCAAGGTCTGATTGGTTTGTTCGGTCTGGCCATTAGTCTGAGGATGGAAAGCCGAGGAAAAAGACAAGTCAATGCCCATCCTAGCACAAAAGGCTCGCCAAAACCTCGAAACAAACTGGGAACCTCTGTCAGAAACGATATTCTCTGGAATGCCATGTAAACGAACCACATGCTGGAAGAACAATGGCACTAAATCAGAGGAGGAAGGTAATTTAGACAAGAGTACCAAATGTACCATCTTAGAGAAGCGATCACAAACCACCCAAATGACTGACATTTTTTGAGACACGGGAAGATCTGAAATAAAATCCATAGAGATATGTGTCCAAGGCCTCTTCGGGACCGGCAAGGGCAAAAGCAACCCACTAGCACGAGAACAGCAGGGCTTAGCCCGAGCACAAATCCCACAGGACTGCACAAAAGTACGCACATCCCGCGACAGAGATGGCCACCAAAAGGATCTAGCCACTAACTCTCTGGTACCAAAGATTCCAGGATGACCAGCCAACACCGAACAATGAACCTCAGAGATAACTTTATTCGTCCACCTATCAGGGACAAACAGTTTCTCCGCTGGGCAACGATCAGGTTTATTAGCCTGAAATTTTTGCAGCACTCGCCGCAAATCAGGGGAGATGGCAGACACAATTACTCCCTCTTTGAGAATACCCGCCGGCTCAGATAAACCCGGAGAGTCGGGCACAAAACTCCTAGACAGGGCATCCGCCTTCACATTTTTAGAGCCCGGAAGGTACGAAACCACAAAGTCAAAAGGGGCAAAAAACAGCGACCAACGAGCCTGTCTAGGATTCAACCGCTTGGCAGACTCGAGATAAGTCAAGTTCTTATGATCAGTCAAGACCACCACGCGATGCTTAGCTCCTTCAAGCCAATGACACCACTCCTCGAATGCCCACTTCATGGCCAGCAACTCTCGATTGCCAACATCATAATTTCGCTCAGCAGGCGAAAACTTCCTGGAAAAGAAGGCGCATGGTTTCATCACCGAGCAATCAGAACTTCTCTGCGACAAAACAGCCCCTGCTCCAATTTCAGAAGCATCAACTTCGACCTGGAATGGAAGCGAAACATCTGGTTGACACAACACAGGGGCAGAAGAAAAACGACGCTTCAACTCTTGAAAAGCTTCCACAGCAGCAGAAGACCAATTGACCACATCAGCACCCTTCTTGGTCAAATCGGTCAATGGTTTAGCAATACTAGAAAAATTGCAGATGAAGCCACGATAAAAATTAGCAAAGCCCAGGAACTTTTGCAGACTTTTCAGAGATGTCGGCTGAGTCCAATCATGGATGGTTTGGACCTTAACAGGGTCCATCTCAATAGTAGAAGGGGAAAAAATGAACCCCAAAAATGAAACCTTCTGAACACCAAAGAGACACTTTGATCCCTTCACAAACAAAGAATTAGCACGCAGGACCTGAAACACCATTCTGACCTGCTTCACATGAGACTCCCAATCATCCGAGAAGATCAAAATATCATCCAAGTATACAATCAGGAATTTATCTAGGTACTCTCGGAAGATGTCATGCATAAAGGACTGAAACACTGATGGAGCATTGGCAAGTCCGAATGGCATTACTAGATACTCAAAATGGCCCTCGGGCGTATTAAATGCAGTTTTCCATTCATCGCCTCGCTTAATACGCACAAGATTATACGCACCATGAAGATCTATCTTGGTGAACCAACTAGCCCCCTTAATCCGAGCAAACAAATCAGATAACAGCGGCAAGGGGTACTGAAATTTAACCGTGATCTTATTTAGAAGGCGGTAATCTATACAAGGTCTCAGCGAACCATCCTTCTTGGCCAAAGGCGTAGCATCAATTCCTCTCAATGGAATAGGACACTGCAAGGGCTCCAAGAAAAACCCACAACACCTAGCATACTCCAAGTCCATCAAATTCAGGGCAGCGCCTGAATCCACAAATGCCATGACAGAATAAGATGACAAAGAGCAGATCAAGGTAATGGACAAAAGAAATTTTGACTGTACCGTACCAATGGTGGCAGACCTAGCGAACCGCTTAGTGCGCTTAGGACAATCAGAGATAGCATGATTGGAATTACCACAGTAGAAACACAGTCCATTCTGACGTCTGTGTTCTTGCCGTTCAACTCTGGTCAAAGTCCGATCGCACTGCATAGGCTCAGGTTTATGCTCAGATAATACTGCCAAATGATGCACAGATTTACGCTCATGCAAGCGTCGACCGATCTGAATGGCCAAAGACATAGACTCATTCAGACCAGCAGGCATAGGAAATCCCACCATGACATCCTTAAGGGCTTCAGAGAGACCCTTTCTGAAAATAGAAGACACAAAAGAGAATGGTAAAACCAAAAACACTCAGTTTGAAAAAATGTTTGTAGTAATCCGCAAGTGCTAGTAAAAGATGTAAATAGCAGGGTATTTGGTTGATACGTTTTTTGCAAAAAATGTATACTAAGCTGCTTTACCAATCTTCACGGTATACCCATATCAGAGCAGTCCTAACTAATGTATGCAATCCCTATCTGATGTATTTAAAAAGCTGATCATCTGTACATTACCTGTGTGAACAGGGTTCAGAGAGGAAAAATCCATGTGTGCATACAGGGTAGAACAGCTTTTGTGCAGCTAGCCCAAGAGGAGTGGTGGAACTCCCCAGTCTTGTAGACACAAGAGAACAATTATGGAAACAGGAACACATGGGCTACCTGCACAGAGAACAAGTCTGTAAGAACATGTTCACACACCACCAAGAAACCTGAAGACACAAAAGAGAATGGTAAAACCAAAAACACTCAGTTTGAAAAAATGTTTGCAGTAATCCGCAAGTGCTAGTAAAAGATGTAAATAACAGGGTATTTGGTTGATACGTTTTTTGCAAAAAATGTATACTAAGCTGCTCTACCAATCTTCACGGTATACCCATATCAGAGCAGTCCTAACTAATGTATGCAATCCCTATCTGATGTATTTAAAAACCTGATCATCTGTACATTACCTGTGTGAACAGGGTTCAGAGAGGAAAAATCCATGTGTGCATACAGGGTAGAACAGCTTTTGTGCAGCTAGCCCAAGAGCAGTGGTGGAACTCCCCAGTCTTGTAGACACAAGAGAACAATTATGGAAACAGGAACACATGGGCTACCTGCACAGAGAACAAGTCTGTAAGAACATGTTCACACACCACCAAGAAACCTGAAGACACAAAAGAGAATGGTAAAACCAAAAACACTCAGTTTGAAAAAATGTTTGCAGTAATCCGCAAGTGCTAGTAAAAGATGTAAATAACAGGGTATTTGGTTGATACGTTTTTTGCAAAAAATGTATACTAAGCTGCTCTACCAATCTTCACGGTATACCCATATCAGAGCAGTCCTAACTAATGTATGCAATCCCTATCTGATGTATTTAAAAACCTGATCATCTGTACATCAGATAGGGATTGCATACATTAGTTAGGACTTCTCTGATATGGGTATACCGTGAAGATTGGTAGAGCAGCTTAGTATACATTTTTTGCAAAAAACGTATCAACCAAATACCCTGTTATTTACATCTTTTACTAGCACTTGCGGATTACTGCAAACATTTTTTCAAACTGAGTGTTTTTGGTTTTACCATTCTCTTTTGTGTCTTCAGGTTTCTTGGTGGTGTGTGAACATGTTCTTACAGACTTGTTCTCTGTGCAGGTAGCCCATGTGTTCCTGTTTCCTTTCTGATAATAGCTGCGAGCGCACCTTCATTCCATTGAGTGAGTACGGACCACTTTCTAAATTTCTGACAATATACCTCTATCTCATCCTGACCCTGACACAGAGCCAGCAAATTTTTTTCTGCCCGATCCACTGAATTAGGTTCATCGTACAGCAATCCGAGCGCCAGGAAAAACGCATCAATATTACTTAATGCAGGATCTCCTGGCGCAAGAGAAAATGCCCAGTCCTGAGGGTCGCCACGTAAAAAAGAAGTAATGATCCTAACTTGTTGAACTGGGTCACCAGAGGAGCGAGGTTTCAAAGCCAGAAATAGTTTACAATTATTTTTGAAACTCAGAAATTTAGTTCTATCTCCAAAAAACAAATCAGGAATAGGAATTCTTGGTTCTAACATAGAATTCTGAACCACAAAGTCTTGAATATTTTGTACTCTTGCCGTGAGCTGATCCACACATGAAGACAGACCTTTAATGTCCATCGCTACACCTGTGTCCTGAACCACCCAAATGTCTAGGGGAAAAAAAAGGCAAAACACAGTGCAGAGAAAAAAAAATGGTCTCAGAACTTCTTTTTTCCCTCTATTGAGAATCATTAGTACTTTGGGCCTCCAGTACTGTTGTGATCTGGTAATTCAGTACCACAATGGACATAGAAGTCAGAGCACATACAGTGACCTGACAATAACCCAAAAACATAGAACGAGCTCTGAGACGTGGGAACTCTGCTGACCGCAATCCCTAATCCTCTCCAACCACACTAGAGGCAGCCGTGGATTGCGCCTAACGCTCCCTATGCAACTCGGCACAGCCTGAGAAACTAGCTAGCCTGAAGATAGAAAATAAGCCTACCTTGCCTCAGAGAAATACCCCAAAGAAAAAGGCAGCCCCCACATATAATGACTGTGAGTTAAGATGAAAAGACAAACGTAGAGATGAAATAGATTTAGCCAAGTGAGGCCCGACTTTCTGAACAGAGCGAGGATAGGAAAGGTAACTTTGCGGTCAACACAAAACCCTACAAACAACCACGCAAAGGGGGCAAAAAGACCCTCCGTACCGACTAACTGCACGGAGGTACACCCTCTGCGTCCCAGAGCTTCCAGCAAGAAAGAAAAACCAAATAAGCAAGCTGGACAGAAAAAAAACAGCAAACAAAATAACAAAAGCGGAACTTAGCTATGCAGAGCAGCAGGCCACAGGAACGATCCAGGAGGAAGCAAGTTCTATACTAGAACATTGACTGGAGGCCAGGATCAAAGCACTAGGTGGAGTTAAATAGAGCAGCACCTAACGATTTCCCCACATCACCTGAGGAAGGAAACTCAGAAGCCGCAGTACCACTCTCCTCCACCAACGGAAGCTCATAGAGAGAATCAGCCGAAGTACCACTTGTGACCACAGGAGGGAGCTCTGCCACAGAATTCACAACAGCACACTCAGGACTGGCACAGAAGCCCAAAGGCCAATATTAATCTCCCACTGTATTTTTTTTATCAGGGAGAATTTATAAACCCCACAAAAAAAAACAGAATAATCAAAAGGCTTTCTATGGCCCACTATGTAAGAGAGATGGCACACACAGGGATGGCACTCTAGCAGAAATGCCAATCTTAATCTCCCACAAAAAAAAAAAAAAAAAACAGGGACTGTCCTCCAATTATTATCTCCCTGCAGTAATCTCAGCCAGGTATGGCAGGCAGCAATAACGAGTGGACTGATGCACAAATGAAATAAAAAGTGTGGACAACCAAAAAAGATAGCTGTGCAGAAAGGAAGGAACAAGAGGATTTGTGCTTTGAAAAAAGCAGTTGGTTTGCACAGCGGCGTACACACAGCAATGCAGCTATCAGGGAGCCTTCTAGGGCAGCCCAATGAGCTACAGCGCTGAGGAAAAAAAATGTAGCTTCCACTGTCCCTGCAAACAAAAGGTGGTGTTGGACAGTGGATATCGCTACAGCACAAGCGGTTTGGTGGTTAATGGACCCTGCCTAACGCTATCCCTGCTTCTGACGAAGCGGCAGCAACCTCTCCCTAGGCTCAGATCAGCAGCAGTAAGATGGCGGTCGGCGGGAACGCCCCTTTATAGCCCCTGTGACGCCGCAGACAGCAAGCCAATCACTGCAATGCCCTTCTCTAAGATGGTGGGGACCAGGACCTATGTCATCACGCTGCCCACACTCTGCGTCCACCTTCATTGGCTGAGAAATGGTGCTTTTCGCGTCATTGAAACGCGACTTTGGGGCGAAAGTCGCGTACCACATGGCCGACCCCACACAAGGGTCGGATCGGGTTTCATGAAACCCGACTTTGCCAAAAGTCGGCGACTTTTAAAAATGAACGATCCATTTCGCTCAACCCTAGTCACCACACGTACTGGAAACACTGACGTGTGAAAGAGACTGTAAATACAGACCAGTGAATGAAACTGCACCTGCACCACACTTAGGGGTGAGTGAATGCGGAATAAATATTTAAGTCTTTGTGTATATATATCACTGGGCAATATACTACGGGGACACACATTATATATATATATATATATATATATATATATTACTAGATGGTGGCCCGATTCTAAGGCATCGTGTATTATAGAATTTGTCCACGTAGTATATTGCCCGGTGACGTAGTATATTGCCCAGCCACGTAGTATATTGCCCAGTTACGTAGTATATTGCCCAGCCACGTAGTATATTGCCAAGCCCACGCAGTATTTAACAGTGGCCACTTAATATATAACACAGACCAAGGAGTGTATCACACAGCCCACATACTATATAACATTGCCTATGTTGTATACAGCACAGAGCCACGCGGTATGTAACACAGCCCACGTAGTATACAGAAGTGTGGGCACCATATTCCTGTAAAAAAAAAAAAAAGTAAAATAAAAAAAATTATATAATCACCTCGTGGGGACCAGCGAAGCTCCGGTGATAGGCGCGCTGCTGCCGCCATCTTCCGTTCCCGGCGATGCATTGCAAAATTACCCAGATGACTTGGCGGTCTCGCAAGAACGCTAAGTCTTCTGGGTAATTTCGCAGTGCATCGCCGGGAACGGAAGATGGCGGCCGGCTCTGCAGACAACGGAGGGTGAGTATACCTTTTTTTTTTATTATTATTTTTATCATAACATTTTTTACTATTGATGCCACATATGCAGCATCATTAGTAAAAAGTTTGGGACACACAGGGTTAATAGCAACAGTAATGGAGTGCGTTACCCGCGGCATAACGTGGTCCGTTACCGCCGGCATTAACCCTGTGTTAGAGCTTAGCGGTGACCGGAGGGGAGTATACGGGCGGCGGGCAGTGACTGCGGGGATTAAGGAGCTGCTATTTTCTTCAAGACTGTGCCCGTCGCTGATTGGTTGCCGCAAAACAGCCATGAACAATCAGTGACTTGGATTTCCATGATAGACAGAGGCCGCGACCAATGAATATCCGTGACAGACAGAAGGACAGACAGACGGAAGTGACCCTTAGACAATTATATGATGGATATATATACCGTATTTACTCGAGTATAAGCCGACCCCCCTAATTTTGCCACAAAAAACTGGGAAAACTTATTGACTCGAGTATAAGCCTAGGGTGGAAATGCAGCATTTACCGGTGAATTTCAAAAATAAAAATAGATCATTATTTCCCCATAGCTGTGCCATATAGTGCTCTGCACCATTCATATTTCCCCATAGCTGTGCCATATAGTGCTCTTCACCGTTCATATTTCCCCATAGCTCTGCCATATAGTGCTCTGCACCGTTCATATTTCCCCATAGCTGTGCCATATAGTGCTCTGCGCCGTTCATATTTCCCCATAGCTCTGCCATATAGTGCTCTGCACCGTTCATATTTCCCCATAGCTGTGCCATATAGTGCTCTGCACCGTTCATATTTCCCCATAGCTGTGCCCCATATAGTACTCTGCACCGTTCATATTGCCCCATATCTGTGCCCCATATAGTGCTCTGCACCGTTCATATTGCCTCATATCTGTGCCCCATATATGCTTTGCACCGTTCATTTTTGTCCCATAGCTCTGCCCCATACAGTGCCCTGCACCGTTCATATTTCCCTATAGATGCTCCACATAAATCTGTGCCGCTGCTGCAATAAAAAAAAAAAAGCCATACTCCTCCTCTCTTGATTGCAGCTCCCAGCGTCTCGTTCCGGCGTCCGGTCCCGGCGTCTCTCCGCTCTGACTGATCAGGCAGAGGGCACCGCGCACACTATATGCGTCATCGCACCCTCTGACCTGAACAGTCAGAGTGCAGATAGACGACGGGAAGATGGAGCGGCGCCCGGCGGCTGGAACGGGGACAGGTAAATATGACATACTTACCTAGTCCCAGCGATCCTGGCGCTCCCCGCCTGTCCCACAGTCTTCTGTGCTGCAGCCTCTTCCTCTATCAGCGGTCACCGGCACCGCTGATTAGAGAAATGAATAGGCGGCTCCACCCCTATGGGAGGTGGAGCCGCCTATTCATTTCTCTAATGAGCGGTCCCATATGACCGCTGAAGAGGGGAAGAAGCTGCAGCACCGAAGACCGTGGAACGGCAGGGGCAGCGTCAGGATCGCTGGGACTAGGTAAGTATGCCTCAGCGCCCTCACCCCCTCACCCGCCGACCCCACCGCTACCGTGACTCGAGTATAAGCCGAGAGGGGCACTTTTAGCCCCAAAATTTGGGCTCAAAATCTCGGCTTATACTCGAGTATATACGGTATATATATGTATGTGTTGTGAATTCTGTGGCAGAGCTCCCTCCTGTGGTCACAAGTGGTACTTCGGCTGATTCTCTCTATGAGCTTCCGTTGGTGGAGGAAAGTGATACTGCGGCTTCTGAGTTTCCTTCATCAGGTGATGTGGGGAAGTCGTTAGGTGCTGCTCTATTTAACTCCACCTAGTGCTTTGATCCTGGCCTCCAGTCAGTGTTCTAGTTTTGGATTTGCTTCCTCCTGGATCGTTCCTGTGGCCTGCTGCTCTGCATAGCTAAGTTGCTCTTGTGTTATTTTTGTTTGCTGTTTTTTCTGTCCAGCTTGTTATTTTGGTTTTTCTTGCTTGCTGGAAGCTCTGGGACGCAGAGGGTGTACCTCCGTGCCGTTAGTCGGTACGGAGGGTCTTTTTGCCCCCTTTGCGTGGTTGTTTGTAGGGTTTTGTGTTGACCGCAAAGTTACCTTTCCTATCCTCGCTCTGTTCAGAAAGTCGGGCCTCACTTTGCTAAATCTATTTCATCTCTACGTTTGTCTTTTCATCTTAACTCAGTCATTATATGTGGGGGGCTGCCTTTTCCTTTGGGGTATTTCTCTGAGGCAAGGTAGGCTTATTTTCTATCTTCAGGCTAGCTAGTTTCTCAGGCTGTGCTGAGTTGCATAGGGAACGTTAGGCGCAATCCACGGCTGCCTCTAGTGTGGTTGGAGAGGATTAGGGATTGTGGTCAGCAGAGTTCCCACGTCTCAGAGCTCGTTCTATGTTTTTGGGTTATTGTCAGGTCACTGTATGTGCTCTGACTTCTATGTCCATTGCGGTACTGAATTACCTCATCATAACAGTACTGGAGGCCCAAAGTACTAATAATTCTCAATAGAGGGAAAAAAGAAGTTCTGAGACCATTTTTTTTTCTCTGCACTGTGTTTTGCCGTTTTTTTCCCCTAGACATTTGGGTGGTTCAGGACACAGGTGTAGCGATGGACATTAAAGGTCTGTCTTCATGTGTGGATCAGCTCACGGCAAGAGTACAAAATATTCAAGACTTTGTGGTTCAGAATTCTATGTTAGAACCAAGAATTCCTATTCCTGATTTGTTTTTTGGAGATAGAACTAAATTTCTGAGTTTCAAAAAATAATTGTAAACGATTTCTGGCTTTGAAACCTCGCTCCTCTGGTGACCCAGTTCAACAAGTCAGGATCATTATTTCCTTTTTACGTGGCGACCCTCAGGACTGGGCATTTTCTCTTGCGCCAGGAGATCCTGCATTATGTAATATTGATGCGTTTTTCCTGGCGCTCGGATTGCTGTACGATGAACCTAATTCAGTGGATCAGGCAGAGAAAAATTTACTGACTGTGTCAGGGTCAGGATGAGATAGAGGTATATTGTCAGAAATTTAGAAAGTGGTCCGTGCTCACTCAATGGAATGAAGGTGCGCTCGCAGCTATTTTCAGAAAGGGTCTCTCTGAAGCCCTTAAGGATGTCATGGTGGGATTTCCTATGCCTGCTGGTCTGAATGAGTCTATGTCTTTGGCCATTCAGATCGGTCGACGCTTGCGTGAGCGTAAATATGTGCACCATTTGGCAGTATTATCTGAGCATAAACCTGAGCCTATGCAGTGTGATAGGACTTTGACCAGAGTTGAACGGAAAGAACACAGACGTCAGAATGGGCTGTGTTTCTACTGTGGTGATTCCACTCATGCTATCTCTGATTGTCCTAAGTGCACTAAGCGGTTCGCTAGGTCTGCCACCATTGGTACGGTACAGTCAAAATTTCTTTTGTCCGTTACCTTGATCTGCTCTTTGTCATCGTATTCTGTCATGGCATTTGTGGATTCAGGCGCTGCCCTGAATTTGATGGACTTGGAGTATGCTAGGCGTTGTGGGTTATTCTTGGAGCCCTTGCAGTGTCTTATTCCATTGAGAGGAATTGATGCTACGCCTTTGGCCAAGAATAAGCCTCAGTATTGGACCCAGCTGACCATGTGCATGGCTCCTGCACATCAGGAGGTTATTCGCTTTCTGGTGTTGCATAATCTGCATGATGTGGTCGTGTTGGGGTTGCCATGGCTACAAGTCCATAATCCAGTATTAGATTGGAAATCCATGTCTGTGTCCAGCTGGGGTTGTCAAGGGGGTACATGGTGATGTCCCATTTCTGTCTATTTCGTCATCCACCCCTTCTGAGGTCCCAGAATTCTTGTCTGATTACCAGGATGTATTTGATGAGCCCAAGTCCGATACCCTACCTCCGCATAGGGATTGCGATTGTGCTATCGATTTGATTCCTGGTAGTAAGTTCCCAAAAGGTCGACTGTTTAATTTATCTGTGCCTGAGCACGCCACTATGCGGAGTTACGTGAAGGAGTCCTTGGAGAAGGGGCATATTCGCCCGTCATCGTCGCCATTGGGAGCGGGGTTCTTTTTTGTGGCCAAGAAGGATGGTTCGCTGAGACCTTGTATAGATTACCGCCTTCTAAATAAGATCACGGTTAAATTTCAGTACCCCTTGCCGCTGTTATCTGATTTGTTTGCTCGGATTAAGGGGGCTAGTTGGTTCACCAAGATAGATCTTCGTGGTGCATATAATCTTGTGCGTATTAAGCGAGGCGATGAATGGAAAACTGCATTTAATACGACCGAGGGCCATTTTGAGTACCTAGTAATGCCATTCGGACTTGCCAATGCTCCATCAGTGTTTCAGTCCTTTATGCATGACATCTTCCGAGAGTACCTAGATAAATTCCTGATTATATACTTGGATGATATTTTGGTCTTCTCGGATGATTGGGAGTCTCATGTGAAGCAGGTCAGAACGGTGTTTCAGGTCCTGCGTGCTAATTCTTTGTTTGTGAAGGGATCAAAGTGTCTCTTTGGTGTGCAGAAGGTTTCATTTTTGGGGTTCATTTTTTCCCCTTCTACTATCGAGATGGACCCTGTTAAGGTCCAGGCCATCCATGATTGGACTCAGCCGACATCTCTGAAAAGTCTGCAAAAGTTCCTGGGCTTTGCTAATTTTTATCGTCGCTTCATCTGCAATTTTTCTAGTATTGCTAAACCATTGACCGATTTGACCAAGAAGGGTGCTGATGTGGTCAATTGGTCTTCTGCTGCTGTGGAAGCTTTTCAAGAGTTGAAGCGTCGTTTTTCTTCTGCCCCTGTGTTGTGTCAGCCAGATGTTTCGCTTCCGTTCCAGGTCGAGGTTGATGCTTCTGAGATTGGAGCGGGGGCTGTTTTGTCGCAGAGAAGTTCTGATTGCTCGGTGATGAAACCATGCGCCTTCTTTTCCAGGAAGTTTTCGCCTGCTGAGCGAAATTATGATGTTGGCAATCAAGAGTTGCTGGCCATGAAGTGGGCATTCGAGGAGTGGCGTCATTGGCTTGAGGGAGCTAAGCATCGCGTGGTGGTTTTGACTGATCATAAGAACTTGACTTATCTCGAGTCTGCCAAGCGGTTGAATCCTAGACAGGCTCGTTGGTCGCTGTTTTTCGCCCGTTTTGACTTTGTGATTTCGTACCTTCCGGGCTCTAAAAATGTGAAGGCGGATGCCCTGTCTAGGAGTTTTGTGCCCGACTCTCCGGGTTTGTCTGAGCCGGTGGGTATTCTCAAAGAGGGAGTAATTGTGTCTGCCATCTCCCCTGATTTGCGGCGGGTGCTGCAAAAATTTCAGGCTAATAAACCTGATCGTTGCCCAGCGGAGAAACTCTTTGTCCCTGATAGGTGGACGAATAAAGTTATCTCTGAGGTTCATTGTTCGGTGTTGGCTGGTAGGGTTGAGCGACCTTGACCTTTTTAGAGTCGAGTCGTGTTTCGCGAAACCAGACTATCTTAGAAGTCGAGTCGAGTGAAATCGGCCGATTATCGCGAAAAGTTGGGTATCGCCCGAAACATGAAACCCAATGCAAGTCAATGGGGGAGCATAGTTGGCAGTGAGTGGAGGCCAGGAAAACACCTACACTGCCCATTTTAATGGCAAAAACATCCATTCTTGTTACTGAAGCTTGTCAATCGTAATTTAGCTTAGAATAATTGGAATCCATTTGAAATTGGGGGTCATTTGGCTAAAGTTGTGGGGGGTAGGGCTGGTTCAAGTAATTAGTGGGCCCAGGAAATCTGGAACACGTCACGGCAGTGGAGCAGGGAGAGGTAAGTATTTAACCCCTTCATGACCCAGCCTATTTTGACCTTAAAGACCTTGCCGTTTTTTGCAATTCTGACCAGTGTCCCTTTATGAGGTAATAACTCAGGAACGCTTCAACGGATCCTAGCGGTTCTGAGATTGTTTTTTCATGACATATTGGGCTTCATGTTAGTGGTAAATTTAGGTCAATAAATTATGCGTTTATTTGTGATAAAAACGGAAATTTGGCGAAAATTTTGAAAATTTCGCAATTTTCACATTTTGAATTTTTATTCTGTTAAACCAGAGATATGTGACACAAAATAGTTAATAAATAACATTTCCCACATGTTTACTTTACATCAGCACAATTTTGGAAACAAAATTTTTTTTTGTTAGGAAGTTATAAGGGTTAAAATTTGACCAGCGATTTGTCATTTTTACAACGAAATTTACAAAACCATTTTTTTTAGGGACCACCTCACATTTGAAGTCAGTTTGAGGGGTCTATATGGCTGAAAATACCCAAAAGTGACACCATTCTAAAAACTGCACCCCTCAAGGTACTCAAAACCACATTCAAGAAGTTTATTAACCCTTCAGGTGCTTCACAGCAGCAGAAGCAACATGGAAGGAAAAAATGAACATTTAACTTTTTAGTCACAAAAATTATTTTTAGCAACAATTTTTTTATTTTCCCAATGGTAAAAGGAGAAACTGAACCACGAAAGTTGTTGTCCAATTTGTCCTGAGTACGCTGATACCTCATATGTGGGGGTAAACCACTGTTTTGGCGCACGGCAGGGCTTGGAAGGGAAGGAGCGCCATTTGAGTTTTTTAATCAAAAATTGGCTCCACTCTTTAGCGGACACCATGTCACGTTTGGAGAGCCCCCGTGTGCCTAAAAATTGGAGCTCCCCCACAAGTGACCCCATTTTGGAAACTAGACGCCCCAAGGAACTTATCTAGATGCATAGTGAGCACTTTGAACCCCCAGGTGCTTCACAAATTGATCCGTAAAAATGAAAAAGTACTTTTTTTTCACAAAAAAATTCTTTTAGCCTCAATTTTTTCATTTTCACATGGGCAACAGGATAAAATGGATCCTAAAATGTGTTGGGAAATTTCTCCTGAGTACACTGATACCTCACATGTGGGGGTAAACCACTGTTTGGGCACATGGTAAGGCTCGGAAGGGAAGGAGCGCCATTTGACTTTTTGAATGAAATTTATTTCCATCGTTAGCGGACACCATGTCGCGTTTGGATAGCTCCTGTGTGCCTAAACATTGGCGCTCCCCCACAAGTGACCCCATTTTGGAAACTAGACCCCCCAAGGAACTTATTTAGATGCCTAGTGAGCACTTTAAACCCTCAGGTGCTTCACAAATTGATCTGTAAAAATGAAAAAGTACTTTTTTTTCACAAAAAAATTCTTTTTGCCTTAATTTTTTCATTTTCACATGGGCAGTAGGATAAAATGGATCATAAAATTTGTTGGGCAATTTCTCCCGAGTACGTCGATACCTCATATGTGGGGGTAAACCACTGTTTGGGCACTCGGCAGGGCTCGGAAGGGAAGGCGCGCCATTTGACTTTTTGAATGGAAAATTAGCTCCAATTGTTAGCGGACACCATGTCGCGTTTGGAGAGCCCCTGTGTGCCTAAACATTGGAGCTCCCCCACAAGTGACTCCATTTTGGAAACTAGACCCCCCAAGGAACTTATCTAGATGCATATTGAGCACTTTAAACCCCCAGGTGCTTCACAGAAGTTTATAACGCAGAGCTATGAAAATAATAAATAATTTTTCTTTCCTCAAAAATGATTTTTTAGCCTGGAATTTCCTATTTTGCCAAGGATAATAGGAGAAATTGGACCCCAAATATTGTTGTCCAGTTTGTCCTGAGTACGCTGATACCCCATATGTGGGGGTAAACCACTGTTTGGGCGCACGGCAGGGCTCGGAAGGGATGGCACGCCATTTGGCTTTTTAAATGGAAAATTAGCTCCAATCATTAGCG